>NC_135416.1:8415000-8715000 GCF_051991245.1 Festucalex cinctus | reverse complement strand
TGAGTGGAACCCACAATGAACTTCTTTGCTCCCAAAGACGTATAAATACGTTCTACTTTAAATGTTGTAAGTGTCCCAAAGACGTATTTATACGTGTTTAATGCTAGAGCAGCTTTGATGCAGTCTCTCAACTGCAAAGAACGGTTGCAGAAATGATAGTTATGCAAAGTAAAGTTGAGTATCACATTAGAAAATGCAGTTGTTAATTTTGTGAATAACAATAATCTGACTTTTAGCACACACGTTCTGTTGTAGAGATTTGAAGCTGGACAACCTGCTGCTGGACACCGACGGCTACGTTAAGATCGCCGACTTTGGCCTGTGTAAAGAAGGTGAATATTGATCGGTTCGCGACAGATGGGAAGCCACGTTGGATCCGGGTCACATGATGCTCAACTTCCTATCACGTAGGCATGGGTTACGGGGACCGCACCAGTACTTTCTGCGGGACGCCCGAGTTTTTGGCCCCCGAGGTCCTGACGGATGCGTCCTACACCAGGGCAGTGGATTGGTGGGGGTTGGGGGTCCTCATCTATGAGATGCTGGTGGGAGAGGTGAGAACTGTTAGCAAGTCGATGGATAATCTGTCGTCCATATTCATTCATGGTTCGCTTTCATTTTAACCAAAACATTTGTGTATACCAAATCTGATATTGCTTGTTGTAATACAGATCCATTTATTCCTTCTTGAAAAAATATTTTTCCCAATCTTTGAGCCTTACATGACATCATAATATGATGATCATTCCACCCTGTGTGTGTTTGTAGTCACCATTCCCAGGGGATGATGAAGAGGAGGTGTTTGACAGCATTGTAAATGACGAAGTCCGCTACCCACGCTTCCTCTCAGCCGAAGCCATCGGTATTATGAGACGGGTGAGATTACACACACACGCATCAATGTGACAAAGCCACTCATATTAGTGATCACATATCTCCATTGTGCATGTGTGTACATGAACAGCTGCTAAGGAGGAACCCGGAAAGGCGATTAGGCTCCGGCGAGAAGGATGCAGAGGAAGTGAAGAAGCAGCCTTTCTTCAGGGTAAGAAGCTTCACTTCTGTTTCTAGCCTACAAAACGTAAACGCCAAACAAAAACTCAGCCAAGGCTAAGCATCAATGTCAGTTATTGGTAGTGCAAGACTTTAGAACGGCTTATACTTTTTTTTTTTTTTTTTTTTTTTTTTTTTTTTTTTTTTTTTTTTGAAGAGCTCAGAATTGTTCATTCGGTAGTCTTACCGATTCAACGTCTTGTCATCATTGCTCTTTTCCTTTTTTTTTTTTTTTTTTTTTTTTATTGTGTGTGTGTATGTGTGCGTGCGTTTGCGTGCGTGCGTTTGCGTGCGTGCGTGCGTTTGCGTGTGTGCGTTTGCGTGCGTTTGCGTGCGTGCGTGCAAATACGTATAAATTTATACTCATTCATTCACCTAAAACCTTATAAATATCCCATTACCCTTCGCCTTAACCAGGTACTTCAGAATCTTGCCAGAGTCGTGAGATTTAAATGGTCAGGAGACCAGAGAAAAGGTCAGAAAAAAAAGAAATAAAGAGAAAAGAAAGGTAAATCAAAGTGACATCCAGCACCGACCAAACACTTCCTGCCTTCCCCATGATTACAAAATCAAAGTCTTACGCCAACCCCGGAAGCCTCTAAATTCCAGCAAATTTAGCGAGATCTCAAGAGCCCAGAGGAAAAACTAAAGAGAGGAAGGAGGGAAGGATCGATAAGGCAGAGTGAGATCAATAGAAGCCAGTACATCCAATCCATCAAAGTGAAGTCCAGCACCAACAAGACCCCTCCTGCGTGGTTACAAAACCGGAGTCTTATGCCAACCCCAGAAACCTCATACTTCTAATAAATTAAGATCTCAAGTGACCAGAGGAAAAACTAAAGAGAGGAAGGAGGGAAGGATAGATAAAGAAAAGTGAGAACCACAGACACCAGCACCAACTGATTCAAGGGGCTGTGGGAGGGAGAGGGTACTTCTGTTGAGTTTCAGTAGATGCTGGTGCGACGGATCTGGCATGCATAAGGACCACCACCAAAGAGAGAAGCCGTCAACCGCGGTCCAGCAAAGCGAGCACCCCCCCCCCTACGGCTTATACTTTATGGCCATACGGAACATTTGATTTGCTTATCTGTTGTTGTTTTTTTTGTTTTTTTTAAATAAGGTATTTTGAGTTTTTAAATACACAATACTTACTAACACCTTTTTAAAACACTCTAAAACCAGTTGGGTCAAAAATAGACCGAGTCCCTACTTGGGTCAATTTGACCAAATTTTTTGTGTTATGTACAAACAACAGCCCCCAAAATTGGGTCTGTTTATACAAAAGAACCCAAAACATTAATTAAATTGACACGTTTTGGGGTTTTGTGCGCAGCAGCTGGGTCCAAAATAACCCAAATTGGGTCGAAAGAGGACCGACCCAAATTTTTGGGTTATTCATTTTAACCAAAGTCGGGTCAAATGAATAACCCACAACCCAAATTATGGAGTTTTGTGTGCACTCTAAAAGCAATGTACAAACAACAACCGCACACACACAAATCGGGTCGTTTTGTTTGCCCCCCCATTTTGGACAAAACAACCCAGAAAGTAGGGTCAAATTGACCCATAAAGTGGATTGGTCCACTTTTGATCCATAATTGGGTTACTTTTGACCCAACTGTTTTTCGAGTGTGTTAATCCTTTTGACAGCCAAAAACGAAAAGCATTTTTTTTTTAAATTGCTTTTTGCAAAACAACCCAATTTTTGGGGTTGTTTTGGAGTTATTTATTGAACCCAACATTTTGGTTCTAAATGATTACAAGCAGTTAGGTCTGTCCCACATAAGAAATACCCCGTATTAATAAAAACTAAAACTTTTTTTTTTAATTAAACCTAACATAAGAAAATAACATAATTTAAAAACAAAAGTCAAAAAGACATAAAAATGAACTGTAATGAAAAATCCCAAACTATTGTACCGCTGCATCTCACAATAAATAAATAAATAAACACATTTGTTTTCACAACCCTTTTCTTTCTCAGAACATGGACTGGGAGGCACTGCTACAGAGGAAGGTGCCTCCCCCCTTCGTCCCCTCCGTCGGCGACAAGGAAGACGTCAGCAACTTCGATGAGGAGTTCACCACGGAAAAGCCGGCTCTGACGCCTCCCCGAGAGCCCCGCGTTCTCACGCGCAAGGACCAGGACAGCTTCCTGGACTTTGACTACGTCTCGGATGTCTGCTAGTGGCGCGGGAATATCGTTTTGTGGCCCGCTTCCCCTCCCGTATGATTGTCTCATTAAAAAAAAAAAACACTGTGAATGAATGTGGGTAACACTGAAGTTAAGTTTTCCACATCTGTTGGCTGTTCTAGGCGTTGGCTGAAGGAAATTGGATAAATTATTGTCAGGACAAAATACGTAGAAGTCGACTAGCTGCCTCTTGTTACCGATGCCTTACATTTGTACTTGTATCAGACACATGGACCAGTAAAGTTTTTATGTTGTCAAGTCTTTGTGTACAGCATGAGATGAGCTGCACGCTTATTCTCCACTGTTCCTTTTTTTTTTTTTTTTTTTTAAAGAATGAAAAAAATATGACCTCCTGTCAAAAGAGTGAATCAGGTGACGATGAATCGACACATTCAGATGTGACAGGAAGTTGACCACAGGGTAAATGACCACTGTCTTGACGTCAACTCAGTCGATGTCTGCTTATTTATGCTGTACGGATTTTCACATGTGACCGCTGCATTTGGCGCAAATGGACTTTTGACAATTGCAATATTCCAAATACCTTGAACATACTTTTGTTTTTCGATTGGATGTGTTCGGGGTGTGATGATTGCAATAAAAGAGCGAGTGCAGTAAGCACACGCCACAAATATCAGCATAAAATCTTTGTGACTGTCATTAAAAAATATACATGGTGCCTTGAGGTACAAATGGCTCAACTTGGAAGTTACTTGGAAGAGATGCAACATGTTTAAATGTTTTTTTTTGTATTTTTTTGTTTTGGTTTTTGAAGATGGATGCCAATGGTTCAGCAACATGAAGACAAACAACAGTACACTCAGTCATGTTCTTTATCCTCCATGTAGAACAATTAATGTTGGATTTATAACACCTCAATGAAGAGTACTGTATTTGTCTTAATGCAAGCACCTGTTTATTTACATGGCTGTCTAAATGGACGTATACCTGCCCAGCTGCATCTTTTTCCGTCTAACCTAACACGTCAGTGTCCGTCTGTACAAGTCTATCTGCATGTCTAGCTAAACTGTGGTGTGGTACCTGTCTACCTGAACCGAAATGTTTGTACAGTCAGTGCTTGTTTACTTACATGTATGCGTGTACAACAATACCTGTCTACTTGTGTGTCTATACATAAGTGCCAGTTTACCTGCAATATGAATGTCTGCCCGACTACATCAATACCTGTCTATCCGCATGGGGTTCCCTGTCTAACTGTACATCTGTGCCTGCCTATCTGCATGTCTGTCTGTCTACAACTGTATCTGTCACCTCATCTGTACATACATGTTGCTATTTCAATGTCTTACTAAAACAGTACCGGTCTTTTCCCTGTCTAACTATCCTTCAGTGCATGTATATCTGCATGCCTTTAGATAGTTACAGTATGTGCATGTCTGTCTGTCTGGCAAAGGGGGCAGTATAGAGCTATGCTCCATGGGGAGCTCAATTTTTCAAGATGTCGTCGCTGGAACAGAGGCTGTCGCGGATCGAGGAGAAACTAAAGCAGGAAAACGAAGAGGCTCGGCGGAGTATGGACCTCAAGATCGACATGAGTCCGCATAGATCCCACGCGAGACCCAGTGAGTATCCACCCGGCGATGGTGGGGCTGAACGCAAATGGGCCCGAATAACTGTGGGGTTGGGGAGGAAAAAGCTCGAAAGAGGCGGAGGGTGGGAGGGAGTGAAGGAGACGGGCTGTTATGCTTCCCTTAGCAGCTGCGTGCTAACCAGCTAGCTACATAAACAAATTCCGACGTACGTATTACGCGATGTCGTTTTACGCTAAGGCGGTTGTTTCGTGATGGGAACAAGTCAAAGTGGGTGTGTAAATTGAGGTTTTAAAGTTTGAGCCGTTGTCATGAAGTATCCAGCCTACAGTCACCTCCAGAATGTGTTGGGCTCCTGTGCTGTCAAACATGCTAAGCTAACGTGCTAGCAGACTGAGCGATAGTCTGCGGCAGGCCCCACATAAACCGTAAAATGTGGTATTTTCTGTCGTTGCTTTGTAAATAGTGTATCTTTTCTCCCTTATGGGCGTTTCATGGTGATTAAAACTCCCACAAAGTCCGATTTTACTGCCATTTTTCACCCTTGTTGAGACAGCGGCTAACAGATTTTCGCTCACTAAATAAACCACAGTCACAACTGTGTAATACCATAAAATGATAACTACCACGAACACGTCTTTAACTGAGTTCTGTTGTCTAAGTCTGGTTTAGAAATACTGGAGAAATACAAGCTGGTTCGACAGCAAAAAAAAATGTCCTTCGCCAGTATTTTTTCATTTACCAAACCGTATTTTCCCTATTTTGTATGTGGAATTTTCTCCTTTGGCAAACAGTCGAAGGCAAGATAGAAAATCTGTGATGTCAGGAATATCACCTGCATATCATAGTACATACATACTAATCCAATATTTTATCAGCGTGAGAGACCTCACAAGACAATGTGGCAATTTAGTGCTTACTGCTCTTATTGTGCGCTGTACTCAAGATGACCAACACAGCACACACCTATATCTAGTCCACACAGGATTACAAGTTTCCTCAACTAAACCACTATTTGTTGTACTACTTTAACTAGCCTTTGAGGGGTAGTATGTTGCCACATAGAAGTTTAAAATGATTATTTTAAATGGTTCCATAAACTACATACTGTACACATGATAGTACTAAAAATATGTGGAGTGAAAAGCATGGAAGTGTTAAATGCATCTGTAAGGTATGTTTTGTCCTGACAAAGTCCCCAACTGGCTCAGGGCCATGTTGGTCTCTGCTTAAAACTACTGTGTGCAGTAAATTTCTACATCAAATTTTAGCCTCTTAAGTGATTCTCACTGTTGACGACAACCTGATTTGAAATAATACGACAAGCACGTACGGATCGAAGGAGTGGCTTGTCTTACATCAGCAACAATTGGTTCGGAATATCTTGTAGAAACATCCGATAATTGGGCCTTTGCTGATTTTGATTGTAAGATGAGAGAAGAATGCTCATTTGGCCAGATTATGCTCCATTGCATTGACTATTATTAAGAATATGTTCATGAACTTCATTGCGTTTAGCTTCAATTCCTGTTGGTTGACACAAGTTCACACTTGTGGAGTCAAGTGTACCATTATCCATTTGTATGTACCGGTATAAGCTACCACAGCTGTGTTTCACTGTTCTTTATTTGCTGTATGTGTCTTAAATGAGAGTATACGTGTAGTATGAGTGTGAGTGTGTGATTGTGGTCGTAGTAGCAGTGCAGTAATGTGCGTGTGTGTTGTTGTATTTTCTTTCCTCCGTCTAGTCATCGTGATCCAGCTCAGTCCTGCTCCAGCTCCTTCCCAGCGCGCAGGTATCATTCAATCCATCTCTCTCTCTCTCTCTGTCACCGCACAACACCCTCCCAGCCCTCTTATACACCACCTCAAGGCCACCCCCGCCATCTCCAACCACCCCATTTCCCTTTAATTCTCTTCCACATTGCCTCATCACATCATCTCAGCGTGGTCTCGCTTCCTCTCTTTCGACCCATTGGTACGAAATGTTGAAATTAGTGTTCAGATGTACAATCATAGTCATAGAACAAATTACTTGTTTGTCAAGGAACCACTATATCCATGTTATTTATGGACACTTGATAGCTTTCTCTGTCTGTGCCATATTGCAGCGTGGAGTGGGACTTCTAAAGGCCCAGATAAACCAATCCGACATCGGGAGTCGGGCAGCGTTGGGCTGACGGCATGCGCCGTCTGATCAGTGTAAAAATTACTGTCGGAACGTCAGATCAAGTTGGAATACGTTGGGGGTGGCTTTCCAGCATTTTCGACATGTTGAATCAGCGTTGGGGCATTTGATCACTGTGATTGGCTGTTAGCTGGCGAATTAGGGCACGGGACAAGAAGAGGAAGTGATGAACGCGGATAAAAAGTACTCAACTCAACTTTGTTTTTTCAGGACAGCACACATGAATATTAATGAAGTCCCCCATAAAGAAGTTATGATCATATTTCTGCATGATTTCAGAAAGATTTGCAAAGTCGTTTACATAGTCATTGTATTTTGGAGGTTGGTAAATCACAGCACAGCACATCACAGTGACAGTTTCAGCTTCAAAGCTTCTGATCAATGTGGTAAATAGACATTGTTTACATTTAAATTTGTTTTTAAAAATAGTCGCCGTTCCTCCACCTCGGCCCGACGTCCTCGGAGCGTCCAAGTAAGCACAGACAAGCGGTATAGTAAATCAATCATAGAGGTGGACTCACAGGCTACAGTCCAGGTCTCCGTCAGGCAGAGTGTCCAAGTTGTTGGACACGAAAAACTCCCCAAAAATAAACGTTTTGTTTGTCAATGGCCACCCATTTAACAGCGCGATCCTTGCGAGGTGCATGGCTCTTCCGTCCAGCGGTCTCGAGGAAGCTCCTTCAGAAGCTGGAGGTCGGCACCACATCCAAAACGCGCAGGGCAGTACAGCCGAAACTTTTCAGGTGAGCCGGCGATTGGTAACAGCCAGGAGTCGACAGGGTCCAGGATATGCCACAACGGAGCACATCCGTGCGCTCGGGAACGAGCAGGGGACAATTCTTGTTCCACCGCCCGTTTTTGCTTCACCAGCTGGCCACCGCTTTCCACGTGAAGGAAGTGCGTGAAGGCACAAGAGATTGGCATTTGAACATACAATGTCTGTCTGGACAGAAGATGACTTTGTCTCTTTGCTTCAAGAGAGAAAGGAATTGTATGATTTTACCGTTCAAAGGTTTGCCGAATAAGGTATGAAAGCCAAACTGTGGCATGACATGGGGATGCGACTGGATATAGCAGGTAGGATTTACTTTTATATCCGATACTGTGCAAAAAAGCCGGAGGTTTCATTCACGTGGGAGGACATTGGGAGAGAAAAAGTAACCGGTATTGTTTACGAGGTTACCAGTTGCCTTTAGGAATAATGACTACCGCCGCCGATGGTATGGAGGGGAATTACTTGTTGCATTTTTAATTTTTCTTGAATTTGGACTATTATCATGTTGACAACTCATTTACTCGATATATTTCTTTATGATTGATGAATCATCTCCTTGCAAGGATGAGGCCTATCCTTGACCACTGTTATTATTTTTATTCGGCCCATTGACACCTCCCCCTCAAATCACATCCTCCTTCTATCTTTCCATCCCTTCTCTCTTTTCTCTTGTATGTGTGTCAGCGATTGGCAGGACAGCATTGGTGTGTGTGTGTGTTTGTGTGCGTGCAATGCAGATGTCTGATGGTTAACCTCAAGTTTTGCTGGAGGCAAAGGATCGATCGCACAGTGCATGTAGCTTTTCTGCACGGCGCGTTTTGTTTTTTGGGGGAGGGAGTTGGATCGCGTATGTGTTTTGTCACAGTCTCTAATCCAGCATCCCCCGGAGTGCGGTGAACACTCATCTTCCTCTCCCGTCTTTGTTTGCCTGTAACTGAAAAGTCCTCTAACTTCCAGCTGCGCTATGGCCGATGTTCCTCCTCACCTGCAGGGGGCGGCGTCTGCAACCTTGTGTCTTTGTTTGCATCGTCTTCTCCTCCTTCTGGCTCCGTGCGCCTGTCTAGACTATGCCCGCAATCTGGAGCCGGCCAAAATGTGGAGATGCACTCTTACTAACCCTTCTCCCCTTCAGTAAGCGGTTTTCCCTCAACAGGCTCCAGGATACGAGCACCCGCAGCTTCTTGGGCAATATAGAAATATGCCCTATTTAAATACTATATGGTCATGTTTTTTTGTTTGTTTGTTTTTTTAAATGGCATTTACAGCTCATATTTTTTTATGATCTTTAAAGACACTTATAATAAAACATATGAAACATAATACAATAGATAACACTTTTGTTCAAATTTTCTACCAAACTAGGCTGCACTTCCTGTTTTGTTCTTTCAAATTTAGACCGTGAAACTAAGTGTGCCGCCATCTAGTGGTCGCCATTAGAATTACACCAGATAAAAATCGAGTTAACTACAAAAAACAACCACGGAGCAGGCCTTACTGTATAATATTCATTCTCACCAGTGCATCATGGCAAAATGGTGGCTTGAAATCGCTAAAAGTAAAATTAAAGCTTTTCAGTTGTATTTATCTTTGGTATGAAATGCACAGTTACTGATCATTTCTCCCCCTGCACCAGCCCTTCAGCTGCCCCTGGCCAATGACGCAGGAAGCCGCTCGTCATCTTCAGAGAGCTCGCCTCAGCACCACCCCTGTCGCCCCAGACACATGCTCACCCTCCCCACCCCTCAGTATGGCCTCCAGAAGAGTCTAGAGAAGTATGTGAGCTCGCAAACGCATGCTTGTGCCTCAGGCCTGATCAGTGTGTGTATTTATTTATTTATTTTGTTCATTTTTATGCTCATGCCAATTTCAATATGTGGCAAAATAAAATCTGGATAACAGATTCATTGGCTGATTAATTAAAAAATATATATATAATGAATAAAATAATTGCTTTTGGTCCTTTAGTGGTTACAATAATAAAGAAAATATATATAGGCACATTTGACTGTTTTACATTATTTTGTCCTTTAGTGTGTGTACCTTTACAGCAGAGAGAAAAATAGGATTATCGTTCAAATTTTGTTTTAGGGGGATTTTCAAATGTCATTATCTGACTCTTCCAAATCTTATGTTACAATAATGCAGAAAGATCATAATTCTGTGTGTTTGTCCCTACAGTGCAGAGATTGACCAGAAATTGCAAGAGATCATGAAACAAACGGGTTATCTTAAAATAGACGGACAGGTGAGTTGATTTCATGCAACATACAGAATAAGTGAGTTGTCTATAAGTGTTGTTTTAATTTTGACTAATAATGAAGTTACCTAGACTTGTAAGTGACCAGACACACACCATTTTCTTTTTTAGATACAATCTGTTGCTTTGTCAATTTTTTTTATTTTTTATTTTTTATTTTATTTTTTTGCATCTAGAGTTGCAAACACAAATTTGAGTTCCAAGCGCTAAATGGTGGCAGATAAAAAAAAGAAGAAAAAAAAGCAAGCTGAAGTTAGCCACAAAACAAAGAGAATTTCACGTGTATAACATGCGTGTTGCCATTCCACAGCGGTATCCGGCCGAGGTGACGGATTTGATCAATGAGGGGGAGATCGGCAGCGGGACCTGTGGACAGGTCTTCAAAGTGCGATTCAAGAAGACTGGTCACGTCATCGCAGTCAAAGTAAGACCTTCCTCTACTTTTCTATACTTGTTCTATACCAGACCCGTGGCCAAGTACAGCCCACAGGCCGCACAAGTTGAAATATTTTGAATTGCCCCCTGTAGAAAATGAATTACCCACCTCTGTTATATACTATGTCAGGTTGTGATTATTCCTGTTGAATTGTCATCTTCTATTATAATGGTCATCCTAATTTGTGTGCATTCCTTAGCAAATGCGGCGAACAGGAAACAAGGATGAGAACAAGAGGATCCTGATGGACCTGGACGTGGTGCTGAAAAGTCACGACTGCCCTTATATCATTCAGTGCTATGGTGCCATAGTTACCAATGTGAGTGTCCTCTAAATAGAACCTGCAAAGTACAACAGAATCCATTTGGTGACACTTATTGTCTCATCCTTTCATAGGATGGATTTTTTGAGGGTTTAGTCCAAATTGAAGCACTGAAGTTTTACGGAAGCGTATTGCTGCCACACCAGGAAAAAAAAACGAGCCATGTCACCTTTTAACATGATCATGTTAACATTTTTACATAAGTTTCATGTTTTAACATGATAAATATGATTTTAAAACATGAAACTTAACATGTAAAAACGTGAAAATTATCTTGTAAAAACATGAAAATTACCATGTAAAAGTGAAAATTGTTTTTTACACAAGTTTCACATTTTTACATAATTTTCATGTTTTTATATAACTGTCACATTTTAACATAAGTATGTAAAAACGTGAAACTTATGTAAACGATAATTTTCACGTTTTTACGTAAGTCACGTTTTCACATGATAAGTTTGTTTTAACGTATTTATCATGTGAAAATGTGAAATGATCATGTTAAAACATGAAATTTACCATGTAAAAACTATCATGTTAACACGTGAAATGGCGCTTTTTTTTTCTTTTTTTTTGCTTTTTTCTTCCCCTTGGTGTGGCATCAATATGCTTCCATAGAAGTTCTACTCTATTATCCAACAATAAAACATTGATGATAATTGTCAATGTTGTCCAACTGACTGCATTTACAGACAGATGTATTTATTGCCATGGAGCTGATGGGAACATGTGCAGAGAAGCTCAAGAAGAGAATCCAAGGCCCCATCCCAGAACAAATCTTAGGAAAGATGACAGTTGCAGTAAGTGAGCCATTCCAGTCAAATAGAATCGAATAGAATAATCGATTCTTAAAACAATTGCCACATCCCTACATTCAAAAAAATACTTTGCTGCCTTAATTTTGTGGTTTGATCATCACTGTGTTTCCACCCTAGATAGTGAAAGCCTTGCTGTATTTGAAAGAGAAACACGGCGTCATCCACCGTGACGTTAAACCCTCCAACATTCTCCTGGACGCGAAAGGTCAGATCAAACTGTGCGACTTCGGCATCAGCGGACGCCTCGTCGACTCGAAAGCAAAGACTCGCAGCGCTGGCTGTGCTGCGTACATGGCGGTGAGGCGGCGAGAAATCAAGTTTTACAAACCTGTTGACTTCATTCAGCTATCTATCACATACTGAATTAATACAATGTTTCATCTTGTGATCCTTGCAGCCCGAGAGAATAGACCCTCCTGATCCCACCAAACCCGACTATGACATCCGAGCGGATGTGTGGAGCCTTGGCATCTCTCTGGTCAGACTCTATTGTCATGCTTACAAGATTTATTTATTTTTTTTAACCCTAATTATTCAGGGGAATAAGCAAATATGCATCCATCATGTTTTCTGAATTTTGGACAGGGTACACCCTGGACTGGTCACCAGCCAATCACAGGACACACAACCAATCGATCTCCAATTAACATCTTTTGTGCATCTCTAAATTTTCAGGGGGGTTTTAAGGCATTTTGTAAAATGTTAAACAATTGCATTTAATGTTTCACATAAAATGAAATAAAATCCAACTTTGGAGACATGCTTTTTGTTGGCTAGTGATTTTTTGTATAGAATAGTAACAAAATACAGTAATCAGAAAATTTTTGACTGTCAATGCCGTCCTCTGTGCACTAGGTGGAGCTGGCCACAGGACAGTTTCCTTATAAGAACTGCAAGACGGACTTTGAGGTTCTGACCAAAGTGCTGCAGGAAGACCCCCCTCTGCTGCCACTCAGCATGGGATTCTCCCTCGACTTCCAGTCCTTCGTCAAAGATTGGTGAACTACATGCGCACACAAAATAAACACTCTTATAGTTCATGTGGGATGTTCACAGGAACTCTTGTTGATTTTCCACAGCCTCACTAAGGATCACAGAAAAAGGCCAAAATACCACCAGTTGCTGGTAAGACTCAAGTGTGACAAATCTGAATTTACATTGCATGGTCTAAGTCAGTGGTTCTCAACTTTCTTTTTTTTTTTTTTCTCCAATGATATGCCCCCTGATAAATATGTTTTCAGTGCCTCCTAACTAGCGCAAAACATTTTTGGTTGAGAAAAGACTTAAAATACTGTGTGTTGTGCAATCACTGTCTGATTTATTAAATTTTGGAACTTCATTTTTTCATTAATCTCTTGAACTTTTTGGAAATAATGTTACTTTAAAAAGAAAAGACAAATTAAATTATAGATTTGTTCACACAAAAATTATCTCCATTAACTGTTCTCATTTGGGATCATAGTAAAGTTCTGTTCTCAAAATAAATAAATAATAATTCTAATTTGAAACAAAGTTTTGAAGTGATTGACAGGCGATACCAGCTGGCATATGATAGGCTGGGTCGAACCATTCTATGGGGAGACTTTTTTTTTTTTTTTTTTTTTTTTTTTTTTTTAAAGGGCAATGAAGTTGAATAACATTTATTTTATGAACTTACATTTCCCTGAAGTACTTGCATAAATTAGTAATTATTTCTAAAGCATTTTTGCATGGATGCTATGTATTAATTATTCTTTTAAAATGTCACATACCCCTGTAATGCTTTCATGTACCCCGATTTGAGAAACGCTGGTCTAAGTGACAAATGTCTGATTTCAAAAACTAAACTTTCGAAAACTATCTGATATATCTCTTGGTACTTTAAATAAAAAAATGGAATGTAGTCAGGTATCTGCCAAATGTGGATAAAAATCCAATCGATCTATCAGATATCTGCCAATGTGACAGATTTACAATTTACAATTTTTTTGTTGGTATTATTTGGGAGACTAGAACGGATTAATGGCATTTCCATATGACTTTTTTTTTAGTAACAAGTGTGGTAACGGAACAAATTAAACTCCTAATTTGAGGCACCACAATACTGTAGGCATCATAAATCCATCCTAAGCAGTCTTCTTTCCTTTCCCTTATTGCAGGAGCACAGCTTCATCCGCCGTTACGAGGTGCTGGAGGTGGACGTGGCCGGTTGGTTCCAGACGGTGATGGACCGCACCGAGTCGCCTCGCAGCAGCCAGTGTTACAGCCATCAGCACCAGCTCCACTCCTCGCTCTTCAGCAGGTAGCCCGCAGAGAGCCCACCCCCTCGCCCGCCGTTAGCTCAGCTGTCCTCTCAAATGTAGTCTAGCCTCAGCCTAAAGACGCTAAGCCTAGTCTTAGACTCTGTCCACCGGAGAAGCCCTCAAAGAGCGAAGTGACGACGACAACGGATTTATTTGCGCCGGCGGTTTTGACAGAGGGAGGGACTGATGGATGGGATAGCATGTTCAATCTGGACAGGCAGACATGGTGGGAGGTGTGCGCTGTAGTTATTTAGCTTCTTTTGTGTGCAACGACCGTCATTGTCAATTTGTAGTAGTCGCTTAGCAATGCGTGTCATCCAAGCCACTGTCACATGTGTAGCATGCGTTGAGGGTGTCCAGATAGGAACACAGTCACGAGTGACCTCAAATTAATTTGAACACTGGAGGGAACTTCATTTATTTCATTAGTTCAATTAAAAGTGAGACTTGCAGATATAAGTGTAGATATTCACGACACGGAATAAAATATTTATTTTTTCTTATTTTTGATGATTTGACCCTCTTTTCATGAACTCTGAATATGACATAAACAATTAATTCAATTTAATCTGAGTTTGACTTTTTAAATTGAATTACTGAAATCAATGAAGTTTTCTAGAATAATTTATTGACATACACCTACATACTATATATCCTATTAAGTCAAGCACAGAAAATGAGAGAGATCCTCATTTCTAACACCAATTGGTCATCTTTCAAGTGAACAAGCTATCATCTACAGAATTGGAAGGGAAAATTGTGGAAAAAAATGGTATTGTATTCTAGCCTTTTTTGTTGTTTGTCCATAATGAGAGTCGGCTGAGGTGAGAGGAGATGGAAGGAAACTGGTAGGTTGGAAAGTAAAGTCATACTGATGGCTATTCGGGGGGGCTGTTAACTTGCGGTGTTGCTTTTTCCGTGAGGAGGTGCAGATGTTTAATTTATACAAAGAAATAGAAAAGGAGGTGGATCGATGTTATCACCTGTGGAGCATCTCTGCCTACTCCACTTAGTTGTCTACCTCGTCCTCTCTGTCTGCCTCTGCTGTTTAGTGTTTTCCAGACCAAAGGTGATTGCAGTTGTGAGGCGGAGGCCAAGAGACTCAAGATGCATTACAGTGCAATAACCAGTCAACAATTTCCTTCAATGTTCAAATGAATCAAGGGATAAATGCTCTGAAGCCACGCTCAAACTGGTATTTTTTAAAACGTGTGATCATGTCTCAACTGCTCTTTGAGTGCTAGAGATGATAGTCAAGACAGAAGGCAAATGCAACCGGACGAAGTGCACTTTGAATGGATTTTTGGTACTAATTTCTTTCATTAAGCACACAATAGACTTGCTTGTATTATAATTAGAGGCGTTCTGATCAGGGTTTTATGTTGACTTGGGTAATACTGATCATCCAATCAAGGATTTTAGAGCTGCTCACTAACAATTATTTTAATAATCAATTAATCTGTCAATTATTTTTAGATTAATTTATGAATCATATATATTTTTTTAATACGCTATCCAAATTTCTATCCCTTTATTATAAAAAAAAGACACTTTTTTTTTTTTTCAAAATACAATGCAGAAAATGCAATGAAAGCCATTGATTGATTCAACATAGTGTATGCTGATATTATACGTTTACACAAACGTTACAATTCAATTCAAATTCCATTTTTAAAGTTAACTGTTAAAGTGAAAATGAGTCATATAAATTTGAACACATGAAACCACATCGTGCTAAAAATTTAATGCTACTTCACTTAACATTTTTCTTTTGCCTACTCGTCACTGCATGTTTGCGCTGCAAAAATATAACCAATGAAAGCCTCCGGTAGGTGTAATCTATCCCACCGGGTTGTCATGGGGCTATCACTGCGACAAAAGGCGCTAGTTACCAGCTAGCTTGAAAGCTAACAGGCTTTTGGGGCTTTTCTGGACTCAGCTGATGGGGAACCGACTCATCCGGGTCGTCACCTCCTTGATTGAGAATTTAAATCATGACACCGAGCTCTTCTGTGATTTGTAGCATCCAGGAAAGATGCATTTTAGGGGTGGAGGCATAGAGCTTATAGAAAATTGAAATAGTGGAAAACAGTTTGCACTTGACCTCCGCAATTCAGTACTGTGTTGTTGTCAGTCTTTTCAAATGTTTTCAGCAATTATCTTTTGCAATGTATAATGTATTTGGAAACAAATTCCTCATTTGATTTTGTAGGGTCTTAGTAGTGTTAACAATGGCTGATGAAAAATATTGAACTAACTGGGGAAGACACCTTTCATGTAATAACATGAGGGACAACTGGTTAGACAAAGCATACATAAGAATTCACATCCAAGGTTGTTGTTGTTGTTTTTTTTGTTGTTTTTTCTCAAAATAATTTCATTGCTGTATGTTTCTTGTACGTGTGGATCAAATGTGTTGAAAATATATTAATTAATAGCTTACAAAGTAAAAGTTTTTAATTCATAGATTATTTTGTCATTCAAGCCTGTAGATTTTAAATTTAAATCCAAATAGATTAATGTTGAATTTACGATTCTCAATATCTTGTCTCTCTGCTAATAAGAAGTAATAATTTAACAATTCGATAGGCTGTAGTATTTAAAAAAAAAAATAATTCAGGTAACTCCATAATTGGTTGAGGATTTACTAATTTAAGTGTATTACTTAAGTGTGAGCTGTGTGATATCCTACTAAATTCTCATGAGAATAGGCTTTATATAAAGACTTGTTTAGCATCAACAGCGTAAAGTTGAATGTTGTTGTTCTACAATCAAGGCTGTTGAGGATTGTTGAATTAGCATAGCAAAGACTTGACTGACTAGACACCAAAGCAAATCACTGAGAGAGACGGACGGACAAGTGATGAGTGGTACTGAACAAGCCAGGAATCGGTTAAGTGTCAGAAAGAGAGCGAGAGATGAGGAGATGTTTTACAGATGGGAGTAAAGATGAATAGGGATAGGAAGAGAGGTAAAGTTGTCGAGAAAGTGCAAGTATGAGACAAAGACAAAAGGTAGTCAAGTATGTGCTAAAAGAAAGGAAACTGAGGAGGAAATTTCCGCCATTGTACAAAGCTTTCATGGTGTTACACCAACTTTTATTATTATTATTATTTTTTAATGAGACAGCTAGCTAGTTGATGATTTGTGTTGTTCCGTTCAAAGTATTTATTTCCTGCTGCTACTATTATTTTTTATTTTAATTGTGTTAATTGCTTTAGACGCTGCTGTCACTTCTTCCCCCCCAAAGGACAAAGTACTTTTTTGCCAAATAAGTGAACTCCAATGCAAAGTCCGCATGTTTTTACCAAATACTGACCAGAAGAGTACGTTTTGAGGAAGGCATAAAGCAAGTGAGAGAAAAAGTATTAATTCATGACACAATCTAATCACACTTGTAACTTCACATCACACAACTAATACAAGTCATAACACCATAGGCGGAGTCGTCTGTCTGTCTGTCCAGATGCTTTAGGTCATGTCCATCCACTGCAAGCTTGAGAACTGCACACCAAAGGTGTCCACAACCCAACAAATACATTGTCATTGTAACAACTCATCTTATTAATTGCTCTCAGCTATATATACACACTGTATATATGTGTGAGTGGCTATAGGGGGCGCTGTGGTGTAGCAGACACACCCAAATATGTGCTTTTTCTTTTTTATTAAATATATTTATTGTGCAGAAGGAGACTGGCGCTATATCACACAACGAGGGCCGAGCAGTCCAAAGCGGCATTACTCGACATTAATAACAAAAAAGTCCACAATTACTTGCTTCACTGGATGTCAGCCATCTTGATTATCACCAAAGTGGTACCTGGCAACAATACGCCACCGCAATTTCAGTAAAAAAAAAAAAATAACCCAAGTAGTACAACGCTCTAAATTTTATGTATATTAAACATTTCTTGTCATATAATAATAATGTCCCATGTAATGTCACTTGTCTAAATATGACATTCTGATTAGTATTATATTTGTGGAATATGAGTTATGAAGCAAAATCCAGCCAATTATTATTATTTTTTGTCCATCTAAGGGGGCGGCCATTTTGCCACTTGCTATCGACTAAAGATGACATCACAGTTGCTTAAGTCTCAGGTAACAACCAATCATAGCTCAGCTTCAGTAAATGGGTGAACTGTGATTGGTTGTTGCCTGAGCCCTGAGCAACTGTGATGTCATCTTCACTCTTTAGCAAGTGGCAAAATGGCCGTCCCCTGAGATGGATAAAAACGACTGGATTTTTAACTCATATTCCACAAATATAATATTAGTCAGAATGTCATGTTTGGACTACTGAGGTCACGTAAAACATTATTGTCAAGAATTATTCATTTTTGGGGGGCGGGGGGGGCGTTGACTTCCTCTTTGAGTCGCATACCAACTTGACCCCCAACAATTGCAATTTTAGTCATCCAGGTCATTCAAACTGAGTGAAGCCAAAGGTCGCCTTCCGGCTCTCATTGATACAACATGAAGATGCGATCCAGTGTTGTTGGTCAGCTCGGCCCTTTTGTCTACTTTTACTCTGCGGAATATCGACTTGACTTCAAAGCCACGGTTTACGTCCACAGGGCTGACGTGTATTTAAAAATAAAACGGTAAATTCCGGTGCTGGGCATCTAAGTCGTGAATGACTGGATGCGTGTCCCCCCCCCCCCCCCCCCCCCCAACCAGGTGGACCCAGTCTCCCGCTGTCTCACCTTGTTTTGTTTATAAGCTGATGTGCACCGACACAGGCTCTCTGTGCTATGTGGATTGTAGAACAGGAGTGGGCCTAGTACGGACCCTCCTGGAGAACTTTGTAAGATCTAGGAAAAACCTCCCCCAGCCCTGATGTAGAGACACCAAATATTTAAAGTGATCCCACCCTGGCTTGATGTGTATATTAGCTCGCCGGCTGTGTATATAAACAATGAAGCTAGCTGCTAGCGCCTACCTGAGCTGTGCCTTGGCGTCCAGCAGCTGTCTCTCTTTCTCTCTCTCTGTATTTATGTATGTTTTAAATCCCATTTGTAAGTAAACCAAATATCATTGTCACTATGCAGTCATGCAAAACCATGTGGGCTTGCTACGAGCGGTACATTCTAAAGAGACTCCCACCCTCCGAGTGCGACACGCAGCAAGTTTTGAAATGAGCTGACTACATATTGAAGGATTGTATCAGGGTGGGAGGGATTTTGTTTGCTTTTTTTTTTTTTGTTGTTGTTTTGCGGGGGTTAGATTAATGCTGTAAAGCAGGGGTGGGGAACCGACAGCCAACACGTTATCTGGCCTTTCATGCAATTGTACAAATTAAAAAAAAAGAAGACGACTAACTTTACCCTCATCGTATGTAAACATAAACATTTGTTTACTCATTGCGTAAGGTTCCTCCCCCTGCTGTAAAGTCTCTCAAGTGCACGTCATTGTCACAGCTGTAACTGCCGTTGTTTAGTTTCTTCTGTATTGTTTCGGCGGTGGGGATGCACATGACTTTTGTTTCCTTTTTTTTTTTTTTTTTTTCAGGAATGTTGAATTATTTTTGATAAGCTGTCATGTCAAGCTCACAATCCCGCTTCATTCACACTCACACAGTGTTTGTTAGAAAGCTCTTTTTATTATTATTATTTTCTTCTTTTTTTTTCCACTTAGCTGTATGCGTGTCTACCAAATGTCTGCATTGATGGAGATGATTATTATTATTTTATTTTTGTGTGTTTTTTTATGGTCAGTGTATTTGATGGTTCATGAATTATGATTTTAAGATTATTTTATTATGGATTGTTATTATGAATACTATTCAGGGCAAAAATGACACCAAATTGAACAAATGTAAAATAAACACTCTGTGGAACCTCCCAAGTTGAAGAAGAGAGTGATTATAATCGGCTGGTAATATTTGGAAATGGAACTTGTAACATAAGACTGGCTGCTCAGAGTATTTTTTTTGCTTGATATTTGTTTTATTATACAGTGATACAACTTGTTTATTAATACTTCTATAACCGTTAAGGATGTTAAAATGTTCCTTCAAGTATTACCAGTACAGTAAATAATTGGCTATTTCACTTGACATGATTGAGGGGAAAATGGTTTTGAATTTGGAAAGCCAACCAGCATCACAGAACAGATTCAGCTTTGGAGGTTCCACTGCAAGTGATGGCCTGGTGGATATGTAAATATCTCTGGCTGTAATTGATGTCCACGTAATTGTAGCCGCCACTTCAACTTCACTTTAATAGTATTTCTATTATTCTGTATTGTTGTGGATTGATCAGAAATCTTGATGACTTTATGACTCATTGCCCCACTATGGGTTATAAATTGTGTGCTGTCGCTTTATTTTCTACCCTCCTCCACAAAAAAACACCCTTGCCCTGCTTTCGGTTTGACATAAATGTTTTTTTTATTATTAGCATTTTTGTGATTATTTTTGTATTCTTCCTGGTTTGTTTGATGCTGTAGTCAGTGAACCGATTGGTCAAATACAAGAGCTTTTTTGTTTGTTTGTTTTCCGAAAGCTGTCATGACTGATGTTGCACTTGTAATGGGTTTTTATTATGATGATGATGATTTTTTTTTTGTGTCTTGCATTGCAGACTACCCATCCCTTATTATTATTATTTTTTTAAAGAGTTATAACCTATTTTTGTGTTATTTATCTGTGACGCAGCAAGAACATCAATGGTGTATTTACTTCACTGAATATATATCTATTTATTATGTGTCTTGATTTTTATTTTTATTTTTTAAATACTTGACTTGAGAAGCGAGCAGTCAAAAGTATATCATTATAATAATAATAATAATAATAATAATAATAGTATACCTAAATGTATCGAAATACAAACACCCAGCCAGGACATTTAGCTTTACTGGCTTAAACTCCTCCATTTTTATTTGTATTTTTTATTTACCCTGTACCCCAACAACAAATAACAATTGTTCACATTTGGAATTTTGTCCAAATTTTTATTTTATTTTAATCGACTATTTCCTGCTTATGACAACTCTTTTTGAAATTCAGATTTATTTTTTTTGGCTATATATTGACTTTGAGCAGTTTTAGCTATAAAGATGAACCAACATACTGTTAGTTCCCCAACATACTGTTAGTCCCTTTTTTTTTTTTCTTTTTTTTTTTTGCCACCATTAAGATGTATGTATTAAGTCTCACAGCTTTATTGCCCCTTTCATTATTTTTTATTTTCTTGCTGTATTTCGCCACCCCCACAACCCTCGGTCTCATTTCAAAAAAGAATAAATGCCATTATATTGTGAATACCTCAGGATTCTTTTGATGAGAAAAAAAAACAATAAAACACCAAAAAATCAAATAAATAAAAACATAAAAAGCTAACGTGTTGTAGGTTGTTTTTTTATTAAAGCCTGCCTGTTTCACGTTACAATATTTTTGGAGGGGACTGTATGCATGTTTTGTTTTTTTCCAGGACTCATTTTTATGGGGTTACCAAATCATAGAAAGATGTTATAATATACCAGATTTCTTTATGTTGTTTGTCATAACTGAAAAAAATAAAATAAATAATACTATGACAAGACATTGTAAATTTACTCATAGTATTTAGGGTCTTGATTTATAATGAAATTTTTGCCGATGTTATTAATACAGTAATTATAACTGTATAGTACGTTTACGGCCCAAACACACTTCGAGAAACTGTTTTAAACTGGAGGCAGGAGCATTGTAATGTGTAGTTTGTCCACAAGAGGGGGTACTTTTCAAATGGAAAGTAAACGGATAAGGGTGCTTCTGGACACTAGTATCTTCTATCTGAATCATCTTTACTGGTCAAGTATGTTCAAAACAAAAGGAACTTGTCACCGGTAGTTGGAGCCACTTATGTTGTCTCTCATTATTGCGATTTCATAATTGCTGTCCTTTAAGCGTTACGACAACTTCACAAAGTTCTACCAAACAAATGTTGCGTAGACTTAAGCCAGTACGTCATAAATCAGATTACAGACAATAACGCAAACAAATCTGTCTTTATCATTTCACCCTGTCATGTTTCATGAAACAATGATCTGTAAATATGTGGACTGCACTTGTTAAGCGCTAAACGTTTCTAGACAAAAAATAAAATGTAAGCAATATTTAAAAAAAAACAAAAAACTTTCCCCTTCTCTGTAATTTTCCAGTTACCCGCAGGACATGACTACACATGCTGCTCACTCATAGAAGCGTACATAACACTGATTATATTACTTTATTTATTTTAGGTGTACTGCATTGCATGCTCCCTTCAATGTACTGTACAAACCCAGATTGTCTGCATTCTGTCTGACAACAATGCACCCGCGTGCCATTGTGTTGTAAAGCAGGAAGCCGAATGCGAGGTGGCGCAACAACAAAACTGCTGCCCTGCGGCTGTGTCAAATGAACCAACAGGATGGCGGCTGACAAGACTCCCATCTGACGCTTTGGCATGCAAATAGCATGCGCGTGTCATCCCGATTGAGTCCATCTAACTTTCACCATTTAAACTAAAAAAAAGGAAATTCATCTTACGATGATGTGTTTTGGTTTAACATATTATTTACTTTTGTATTTAGCTTTTTCTTTTTGAAAATATCAATGAAGGTTAAATGACCATATTGACGTTTGTTTATTAAATATTTGGTAAATATATAATAAGTAAAACAAATATTAAAATTATGACATGACAAATGTGTGCGAAAGAATTAAGGAATTAAAGTCACAGATCACTTAAAAAAATTTTTTTTTAAATTAAAGGGTCTGCGACTGTTTGCAAACGTCACATGACCAAACCTAGCCATGATCGGTCATTGCCTGAGCAACTATGACGTCATTTTCAGTCGACAGCAAGAGGCAAAATGGCTGCCACCTGAGATGTAGGAAAAACGGCTGGATTATGCTTCTTAATTAATAATCAACAATCACAATAGTGGCGGTGCATAGTAAAGAAAATTTTTGACATGGATTCCCCTTTACAAAAAAAACAAAAACAAAAAAAAAACAAATATCACAATAACATTTAAAGCTAATGGAAATTGAAATTTAACAGTATCGCACTCCACTAATTTTAACTATTGAAGTTGGTAAAAAACAAACACACAAAAAACACACTGACTCATATTAATCAATAAAATTGATGAATCAGTTCACAACACTTACAAAGTACACACACAGTTAGTATGTGCATAAAAATTGTGTTAAAAAAGTGTTAGGCGTCTTCCTGTCATGTTTCAACATGCCACAGCCGCCTATGCGCTCCACTTCCACCTTCTTTGCTTGGTGTGCACCTAATGACAGGCTTTGAAAAGATATTTTACACCCAAGCAGCAGCAGAAAACAACAATAGACCCCGCCTTCTGTTATCCCTTCTTCTACACTTCTCTGTTTGAAAGCTGGTCTGACCATATATGGTTAGGGAGTTAAGGCCAAAGCTGATTGGTGGAGTGTAAGGTAGACGCTTCACCTGGTGAGACAGCAAATCCCGGCCTATACGCTTCATTTTCACCTAGTTTTCGGGCAGCTGCTCACAAATGATACCTATCTAAAATGTGCTTATGACGTTTATTTGTTGTAAATAAAACTTAAAAAAAATAATAATAATTTACCTATTATGAGAAATTGTTTATTGTAAAAGAACTTATTTAATGTACACAAAAGTGTGCCTCACACAATTACCCCCCCCATCCTGAATCAAAACATGATTCAATGAATTTTGCTACATCGCCCTAAAAAATGTGTTCCCCTCTAACCTACTTGTGTACATAGTTGCGCCTACACTGCTCTAGTTGCAGGTACGGACGAGTTTCTGCATTCCGAGAAACACAAAACACCCCCTTGCCTGCCTGGATCAGGGGCAGGAAATCTGCGGCCCGTGGGCCATACGGGCCCGCCATGCAATTAGCATGCAACCCCCGGAAAAAAAAGAAGCAGAAAACATTCATCAATTTTATTTGAGACAAACAAGCATTTCTCACACCTAAGGACAATGTAGCGTCTAAGCCTGCTTGTGTTTGAAATGTTGAATTAATCTAAGATACCTGACTTAGTATGACTCCATCCCTCCTCACTGATAAAATGAAGCCCGTTTATGTTTATGGCTCATTCAGATGTTCACTTTTTGATGATGTGCCACCTGTACAACTTATGAAAAACATTTTAAGCTTATTAGAGAGAAATGTAACTCTGGAATTCTTATTCTAATTATATGGGTGATGTGCTCTTAAAAAAAGATATTTTTTTTTTGGTGCCCTTTAAACATAAGTTTGGAATTTTACGAGCAGCTCTTGAACGCAACTCCCTAAAGCGCAGGTGGTGGCAGTGTGCAAGGAGATAATAATAACAATAATAATAAGACGTATGATAAATCCTCAATATATTTTTAGACACATGTTGTTCCAAATGATGTACAAATAGCTACACATTTGGTATAACAAACAACTTGTGTGATCTGTGTGTTTTTAAACAGCTGCACTTCACTATCGGATTTTTCGAGTAACTTCAACACCACAAAAGTCAAGCAGGCTGAGGCATTCAGGTCACCTGCGAAAAATTTAACTTTTTGCTAAGCTATCCATGATATCTGCTGAGGCACATATTAACATATATTTACAAATATATTTAAATTATTTATCGATTTTTGTTAAAAAAAAAAAAAAAAAAAGGGAGCGGGCAAATTTACATGTGGTTTTTAACTTATAACTAGTGCTTGAGACCCAACCTTCTAATTTTACGAGCAGCACCTCAATGTCGCACAAGCCGAAGAGGCAGTAGCGAAAAAAAGAGGGCGTCGCTTTCAACTCACCTGCTGGAAAATTATAAAAGTCCTGCAGCTGAGAGGCGACAGAGCGCTCGTCCTCTGCACAGCAGGAGCACGCAGAGTCGCGAGGAGAAGAGAGGCTACCGTTTCAGCGGAGTCACAACACGGACACGAAAAGCACGTCGAGTCACTCTCACCTCCAGTGCCTCCTCCTGAGGGGCAAAAATCAGGTATGGACGTTTTTCTTTGGGTGTGTTTTTTGTTTTTTATTTTATTTTATTTTTTTTAAATAACCTTTTAACCACCTTAACACTTTAACGAAACGTTAGGTAGGCAAAAAGTAAAAATTTAATAATTGCCACACAGGTGTTATTTATCAGGAGACGAGTTCAATTTTTGCGCGTGCGCACTTGCTTCTACATGAAACGCTAAAATGTTTGTCGTACGATGCTAAAATTACCATCACTATTTGTTGCATTATGCAGCATTCCCCTCTCTCGCTCTTAATTTAAAAAAAAAGGGGTGGGGTGGGGGGGTGACATGTAAGACCACCGCTGTTGAAAGGACTTTGTGACGTAATTAAGAGAAACGGCGAGCACTTCTCTTTGATGTTACCAGCCCGGCAGGCCTGTTCTTATTTACCACGACAGTCATCATCATGCACACATTAACGTCGACTCTCAAAGAAAACAGACCAACCTTCTGCAGCAAAATGTATATTTGCATCTCAGGTAACGGTCATATTTTTTCGAAGTTTGTCGTCTATGCTGAGCCTGTTAGTTTGTTTTTTTGTTTTGTTTTTGTTTTTTTGTTTTGTGTCTGCAGCCAGGGCTTTCTTTTTATTTTAGCATTGAACTTTGTTTGAAGGTGCAATGGGTACATCATTGACTTAATTAGTTGCAAATAAGCAGCACACACCCACGTGTGTGTGCGCGTGTACCCTGAGGACACCTATGGTCACACTGGAAAATTTACCTCTGAAGAAAGGAAAGAGAAACGTTTTGAATGGGGATCTTGATGTACTGTATGTGAAAATGAGTTGGGGTCAGAAAATTGTGTCTCTTGATCCTCATTTGGTCGTATTCTGATACTTTATTTTAATAATAACTAGCTGTAATTGTCACAGGGCTGGACTTAAAACACCCCAAAGAAAAATGATGCTTACTTATCTAATTTAATTTTTCAATTATGAAAGTTACAACAAACAAACATGGCCAAATTTGCTTACGCATGTGCAATTGCCTAGATCTGTTTTCTGAAGCGGAGTCGTGATTGGTTGTTACCTAATCCCTGAACAGCTGTGATGTAATTTTCAGTCGACAGCAAGTGGCAAAATGGCCACCACCTGGAATGGAGGGGAAATGGCTGGATTTTGCTTAAATTCATATTCCACAAATGCAATATTAATCAGAATACTATGTTTAGAATATTGAGGCTATGTAGAAAATATAGTTAAAGTTTGGGGTGACTTCACATTTAAGTAAATTTTAAGAGTGTGAGGAACCATATTCGGCTATCCAAGTAGAGTTCTAATTTGACTCAACGCACCCTCAGAAAGATTACTCCCTTCTTTTAGGATCAGTAATAATTAGTGTTGTTCCGATACCGTTTTTTTTTGGCCCCTGATACCGATTCCGATACCCAGCTTTGCAGTATCGGCCGATACCCAAGTTTTTTCTCAACATGAAAAAGCTGTCCTGCCATTGGTTCAGAGCATTCAATGGCAAATAGGATATCTTAGATTGGCATGCAGTTAACATGCCACATATTAGTGAATGTTGTGCACGAGCAAGACACAAGTCCTATATTAGCGTTGGAATTAATGGTATCGGCATGTTACTTGTTAGTAGTCACCGATGCCACTGTTTTAATGCAGTATCGGTATTGGAACAACACTCGTAATAAATACGAACAACCATATTTGGTTACTTAAATGGAAGTATATTGCACTTCAGATAGAAATTACATAGAAATGACTCGCTGTATAATGGCATTAGATTAATTTGATCAATTTGGTAACAAGAATAAGCATATTTGGCTACATAGGATGAAGAAAAATTTGACTCAAAATGCCCCATGGAGATTACTCCCTGAAAAAATGATCATTTAAAAAAATACTAAACCTCGCACAATCTTTAAACATTTTGATGACATTTTGCCAGTCCAAGGGTTACAGATAAGGCCTCCTGAGTGTATCAATTCTTAAATGTGAAGACGGTGTAAGATAAGGATCCAAAATGTTGGACCTAGCAGTTGTCACACAAGCAGGCTGCAAAAGCTGTGCTTGACCGCCTGCCAAGAAGAAGTGAGTTGAGGTTAATGAGCTGTGGGGGATTTGGAGTCATCAAAGCAGAGGAGGTGGCATGTTAAAGTCCCATTTTATCTTTCACCATAGCACCTATTGTGTTTTTGTTGAAGACATCACGTGGTGTCAGTGTGCACAATCGAACGCTGTTTGTTTTCCGACCTGATGCTCTCTTACCCTCATTGTTCACTCGGAATGATGACCTCGGCTTATTTTTGAAAGATTCCTGGACTTTGTGAGACATGATCTACCGAAAACATGGCCGCCGCCTCTCCTCCTCCACTGATTTGTTCATGTCTGAGCACATAATGAACTTAGGTGGGAGACAGATGACCGCTGACCTGAGCCTTTTATCCTTTGCAACGCACACACATACGCACAGCTGTATTTACACACAGTAGTACCAAAAGTAGCTAGCTGTTTATTGCCACTACCAGACCAGTCGAAGTTTACTGTATACGTAAACACAAACAAGAATTACACATTGTATATTAACCCAGACCAAACTTATGAAAGTTATGCTAGCATACTGTTAATATGAGCTAACAAAACTAGTGTGGTAGTTGATCATCTTTAAACAAATGTTAACAGTACTGTAGCTATGAAATAAAGTTTTCCATTCCACTCCAACACAAATTAGATCTGTTTGAGGGATGCCAATTGGCTCCGACTCACCCCTGATTCTAATGAAAATGAGCAAGGTATAAAAAGGAAATGGTGAGCTTTGTGATGTCCACTTCATACACTTCCAAATATGGTTCCTTGCTTGATAAAGGCAGGGTGTGGCCCAGGAGAGTAATGACATTTCTCTCCTTGCCCAGGCCTGTTCCTTCCCGACATTCCTGATTACTAAGTCGCACTGCATCCAACTTCACAGGGATCTGGAAAAGATGTTTTTTGTTTGTCTGCTTTTCTGGGAGCGATGCCAGGGCAACAAAGAGATAATGTCCAATGGAAAAGATGGGGTGGAGTTGGTAATTTGTGGAATCCTGGGAACTCATGAGAAAGGGACATCTTTCCACCATTGATTAATTAGGGGAGGTGAAGACATTGTCTTTTGCTGTGTGTTTTTTGTTTTGGGGTAGGACAGCGATGAGTGTTGCTTTGCATGGTCACATTTGTCAGATGAAGGCTTCCAGTGGAACCCTTAAATTGTACATTCAGAATTTATCTAGAATTTCTTTAGGAATATGGACATCCTAAAGTCATTTGTATGCCATTTGGAAGACCTGTTTTACATTAACTTAGTCGCAAAGTGAAAAACAATTGCCTCTAAATTTGTTGCTAATTCTAACTGAAGAAAAATAATTATATAAAATAAGTCTTTAAAATCAGAAAAAATGTTGTCTTTGCTCTCAAATGTTGTGGGTGTGTCCACTCAATGCATCAAAACAATGCCCCACTCGACTGATATGTCCACCAAATATCACTTCTGTCTGCTTCAAAGTACAGTAGATGCTAGCTAGCCCTTCTAGCTTTCTTATGCCAATCACGACATGTTTGAGAGTTGTGAAATAAAATATATTCCATTAATTCCTCCTGTGGCTGGAATATATCCCTCCGGATCGTCACGGGACTTTCAACTCTTTGAAAGTGCTTATAAGCTAGGTTGCTAACAGGCTTCCACACTTGTGCAAGCTTGTTGTGGCGTCACCTCACTTGGGAATTTAAGTAGTGAGTCGACACCAAGCTGATACCACCATTTAACAGCTAAATGGTGGCATCAAGGGAAGATGTTTTTCAGGGTGTAGGTGGTGGTGGGGGACTCGTGCCAAATACTGGGTACCTTTTTTTTTAACCCATGCCCACAAAGTCAGGGAAATTTAAATGGTGGAAAACAACTAACGCTACATTGCCACAATTCCGTACTACATAATTTTCAGTCTTTGGACGTTTTCAGCAGTTATCTTCAAACATGTATTTACAATATTTTTACACTTATATGAGAATGAATTGGACAAGTTGAAATGGTTTAAAAAAAATAAAAATAAAAATCCAAAGATCTGAGGTCCTCCTGCCCTCTTAGATAAACAGAACATGGTGAAAAGCAATCAGCTGAGGCCGGTGATGACATCTTCACCACAAATTTGGCAACCCCTCAAAGGCAATGACGGTCATCGGATTACGGCTCGCTTGTTGCTTCCCGTCATTCTGTTTTGTCGACATGATTACGCAAAAAAAACTCCCAGGATGATTTCTGTAAAAAAATATCCGTGTTGATATGATACAGAGGCCGACTTGTTTTCATTTCAGCAATTCTAATTGGAAATACTTTCTAAATTGGGGGGGTTTGATGCTACCCTTACTAATTTGAGCACTTTTCGAACTCTGGTTCCTACCTAATCCTATCAGCCGTTGCCATGTCAGCATTTTATTTTTTATTTTTTTCCTCTCCTTTTAGTGTGAGATGCTGCTGAGTTTTGATTGTTATTGTGGTTGTGTGAGAATTGCACTGCATCATACTGAGTGGTTTCTATTTTTTTGTTTTGTTTTTTGTTTTTGTTTTTTGTTTTTTTTTGCTTTACAGCTGCCATGAGTGACGCAGACAAGTATCTGTATGGGGACCGCAGCGGGATTAGCGACCCGCTGGTGCAGGCCGACTGGTCCAGCAAGAAGCAGGTGTGGGTGCCCTCGGAAAGACTGGGCTTCGAGGCCGGCTCCGTCAAGGAGGAGCTGGGTGAGGAGTGTGTGGTGGAGCTCAGCGACTCGGGCAAAAAGGTAAAAGTTGAGTCGATGGCCAATTAGGGAAGCGTCTCTTAACGCACCTGAAACTTTTAGGTGAAGATCAACAAGGATGACATCCAGAAGATGAACCCGCCCAAATTCAACAAGGTTGAGGACATGGCCGAGCTCACCTGCCTCAACGAAGCCTCTGTGCTACACAACCTGAAAGAACGCTACTACTCCGGACTAATCTACGTGGGTTTGGCTACTTTTTCCATAGCAGCACCATGAGTGCCATTTAACACCCCCTTTTTATATTTGTCCATCATATTAGACCTACTCGGGCCTGTTCTGCGTTGTGGTCAACCCATACAAATTTCTACCAATCTACTCGGAGGAAATCATCAACATGTACAAGGGCAAGAAGAGGCACGAGATGCCACCACACATCTACGCCATCACCGACACGGCCTACAGGAGCATGATGCAAGGTACATACACACTCTAATATTAAAGGGGAAGTCAGCCCCCCCCCCAAAAATCTTGACAATATGGTCTATGGAGCCCCACTAGTCTAAATATGGTACTCTGGTTAATGCGTTATTTGACTAGGAGTTAAGCAGCAAAATCCAGCCATTTTTCGCAATATCAGATAGTGGCCGTTTTACCACTTGCTGTCGAGTAAAAATGACATCGCAGTTGCTTAGTTCTCAACAACCAATCACAGTGCAGCTCCAGAAAACAGCTGAGCTGTGATTGGCCATTGCCTGAGCAACTGTGATCTTCAGTCAACAGCAAGTGGCAAAATGGCCGACCCCTGAAATGGATAAAATGTTGGATTTTACTGCACAACTCACGTTCCTTAAATGTAATATTAATCAGTGTCAGGTAAGATTAGTGAGAGAACATATTGTCAAGAAATGTTTAAGGTTGACTTCCCCTTTAAGAGTGTCAAGCGACGTGGCCAAAGAATGAAATGAACAATCGCCAACAAATTAGTCAGCCGACTCTCACCCATACACCTGCGACTGACTGTTTGGATAGGATTAAGAATGATCTGATCAAAGGGACAGCCAAGGTCAGAGGCGGCAAATCCAGGTCCACAAAGTAAAAATACTACCACAGTATGGCTTTAGCCACAAGAGCTCGTATACCTGCTGGTTGTTGATTAAAAGGGAGCAAGTTACCTGCCGGTTGATTAGAAGCATCTGTGAATCAAACTGTGTCAGTGTTTTTACTTGGAGGACCAGGATAAATCTAACCAACTTCTAGTTTTACTTCCTGTAAATTTAATGGTCCCAATATTATTGTGCAGATCAGAGATGTTGGGTTAGATAGTTATCTTGCGCTTCTTCTGAGATTTTTATTGATTGCATCCATGTTTGTCTGCTTTCCAGATCGAGAGGATCAGTCCATCCTTTGCACGTAAGTCACTTACCTTCTGGTGCGTCAAAGATTTGAGATTTTAGTCAATAAACCCCAGCATTTAGATGGATTCTGTGTGACTGTGTGCTAACTTCTCCAGTGGTGAGTCTGGAGCAGGAAAAACCGAGAACACCAAGAAGGTCATTCAGTATCTGGCCTACGTCGCCTCATCTTTCAAGTCCAAGAAGGATCAGGTCTGCATGAATTTTTCTAAAAATTTCAATGTCTCGATCCTGTGTTTTTTTTGTTTTTTTGTTTTTTTTTGTCCCATCATTTCACTTGTTTTTGTTTGCATCATTCATTGTAGTCCATTGTTTATTTTTACCGCAGCACATTCCTTTTTCAGGTCTTGGCATGTCTACTTCGTGTGTGTTTTTTGTCTACATTTTGAAAGATATCTTTTTTTCACCCTTCCCTTGTCTCTCCAGGGCACCACAGTTCTGTCACATGTGAGTTAATTGGTCTCTTGTATGCATGTCATCCGTTTATGCAAGCCTTTGAAGCATGGTGCTTTCTGTTGTCTTTGGCTTTTTGTCAAGGAAATTGATTCATTCACTTAATAATAGCTTGTGTGGAATTCAAGGACTTATCTTTACAGAGGAGATTGAAGGTGCTCCAGTATACAACTTCCAGCTTTACTATATTCTAGCATTCTAACAGTTTCAAGGCTGCTTAATTAACAAATAACATCAACGGTCTTGTTTGCACAATATGAGAACTGGCATGGGTAACAATGAGAAACCTCATCCAGGAAGTGTTTGCAAAATGCTGTTTAAAAATGGTGAAATGGGAATTGAAGTGCTGACAGAAAAAAATAGCAGCATCCAGGCTTAAATGTAAAGAAAATGGTGGCATATATATATATATATATATATATATATATATATATATATATATATATATATATATATATATATTAAAAAATAATAATGTAAGTGTAACATATGACTGTGCTACCTTGTCCAAATGTTTATGTATATGTTGAATTTAGTTATAGTACAAATGGTGCATTGTTTATTTAAAAAAAAAAAAAAAAGTAAAGTAAATTATCTTTTTCTCTGTATGCAAACTGGGTGGGGACTGGGAGGGGAAAAAAAAGCCTGACTTCATCAGGTATAAATTGCCAACTAGTAAAAACCCATATGAGGCGAGCCTGCCTCACCCCTGCCAGCAGCCATATTTCTTGTTGCAGCATGCGTGTGTCGCAATGTAATGTTGCATTTCCTCCCTCATAGGTGGTTGTTTGTGGACATGTATTGTACGTTATCTAACCTTTATGCCTGCATGGATGGAATGGCCCTCTGTGTTTTTGCTTTGCAGCGGGAACGTGGGAGTGTATACATGTAAGGCCTAGTTTTGACTCTTGTGCTATTTTACGATGGTGCCTTGTATGTCAGGGGGAGCTGGAGAAGCAGCTCCTGCAGGCCAACCCCATTCTGGAGGCCTTTGGTAACGCCAAGACGGTCAAGAACGACAACTCGTCTAGATTTGTAAGCATGGCCCACATACATTATTCCTAAAATTATTTGGACTTTACCTCAGTTCAATATGAGGTGTGTGTTTTTTTTGTTTTTTTTTTTTGCGTGTAGGGAAAATTCATCAGAATCAACTTTGATGTGAATGGATACATCGTTGGAGCCAACATTGAAACTTGCATCCTTTTGCCCCAAACTGTCCTGGACATGGTTTTTCCTTAATGCTAACCTTACATCCTCATTTACACACATTTCCCATTATAAATAAATTAAAATAATCTGTTCTTGAGTCAAACTGTTACAGGCAATTTTTAAGCAACATTTTATTTTAACTGTCGGTGTACATTCTATTTTAATTTTGAATATTGATTTTCAGGTGGTGTAAGCCATATTGTACTTAGCAGCCTGAGCAAATAAGCTGTATTTTTTTCAAAATTCAAAAACTTTTTGGGCACTTGATATTGGAGGTTACCAGTTTATAGTGTTTCATTTCAAATGATGAATGACTATTCCAGAGTTTCTTCTAAATGTCGAACGTTCGGGTATGTTTGGCTGTACTTTGTGTTGGTTCACCCTTGACTGAAGTATGACCAGACCTGCTGGAGAAATCTCGGGCCATTAGACAAGCCAAAGAGGAGAGAAGCTTCCACATCTTCTACTACATGCTGACCGGAGCAGGAGACAAGCTGCGTTGTGAGCACTCACCACCGCCAAGATATTAAGTCATCTTTAATCACATGTAAAATTGAGCATATGTTTTGTACTTGATCACCTCCGTTCCCTCTACGCAGCGGAATTGTGTCTGGAAGATTACAGCAAGTACCGCTTTCTGTCTAATGGCAACGTGACGATTCCGGGCCAGCAGGACAAAGACATGTTCTCGGAGACCATGGAGGCCTTCCAGATTATGAGCATCCCAGAAGAGGAAAGAATTGGTGTGTGTTTTTTGTTTCCCCCCCCAACCCCCCTTAAACTGAGTGAAAATAATGTTTGTCCTAAAGGATTTGTAGAGAGGATATGCCATTGACAATTCCGAGGTGTCTTACAAGGATTTTTTTTATTTTTATATATTTTTTTAATCTAATTTTTCCACTTGCCGTCGACTGACAATGACATCACCTGTGCTGAGGAAGTTGTGAACGACCAGTCTTGGTTCAGTGTGCTGACTAAACCCAGAAAACGGATGAGACTGTCACATGACTGATCGTAACCTATTTCCTCAGTACAGGTTATGTTATCTTCAGTCGACGGAAAGTGGAAAAATTCGTTTTTAAAGTTATTATACAAGAAAAATAATGAAGTTATCGATCCCTGCTAGACCAAATTAACTTTTTATTGCTAAAAATGTAAAAAGTATTCCTTTAAAGTAAGTCTTCTCGGCTCTTAAGTTTGGTGTACATGTATAGTTGTGCGAATAGATAACTGTGTACATCACAATTGTAGGCTGGAAAACATTTGCTTTTGGAAGTGCTTTGAAGTGACTTTCCTCATCTGTGCGTGTCCTCCTCCTCAGGCCTGTTGAAGGTGGTGTCCGCTGTGCTGCAGTTAGGGAACATGACTTTCAAGAAAGAGCGTCACTCTGACCAGGCATCCATGCCGGATGACACGGGTACACTTATTTATTAAAAATAAATAAATGAATTAAAAATATCCTCTCTTGCTTATAACCATCCATAAATGTATAGCTGCGCAGAAAGTGTCTCACCTGCTGGGCATCAACGTGACTGACTTCACTCGAGCCATCTTGTCGCCACGTATCAAGGTCGCCAATTTTACATGTGTAATGTGTATGAAAGTGCCCAGACATTTCCTGACATCAGTTGTCTTATCTCTCTCTAGGTGGGCCGTGACTACGTGCAGAAGGCTCAGACTCAGGAGCAGGCTGAATTTGCTGTGGAGGCTCTGGCCAAGGCGTCCTATGAAAGGATGTTCCGCTGGTTGGTCATGAGGATCAACAAAGCTTTGGACAAGACCAAGAGGCAAGGAGCCTCCTTCATCGGCATCCTGGACATTGCCGGCTTTGAGATCTTTGAGGTGAGGTGCCCCTGCTTCGGATAACATTTCATATTTAAAGTGGATGTCAACCTTAAACATTTTTTGATAACATGTTACCTCACCTCACTAGTCTAAACATGACATTCTGATTTAGTATTACATTTGTGGAATATGAGTTATAAAGCAATATTCAGCCTTTATCTCAGGGGGCGGCCATTTTGCTACTTTGTCGACTGAAGGTGACATCACAGTTGCTCAGGCAACAACCAATCATAGCTCAGCAATTTTCAGAAGCTGAGCTGTGATTGGTTGGTTGTTACCTGAGACCTGGGCAACTGATGTCATTTTCACTCGGCAGCAAAATGTCCGCCTATTGATATTGATTTAAAAACGGCTTGATTTTGCTGCTTAACTCCCTTTCCCCTAGCACATTATTAACCAGAATACCGTATTTAGACTGTCAAGTTTTGGTGGGCGGGTGGGGTTTGATTTTAAAGATATGAAACGTTCATTGCCTCTTGCACATTTTCTCCCTAGCTGAACTCCTTTGAGCAGCTGTGTATCAACTACACCAACGAGAAGCTGCAGCAGCTCTTCAACCACACCATGTTCGTCCTGGAGCAAGAGGAGTACCAGAGGGAAGGCATCGACTGGAGCTTCATTGATTTTGGCCTCGACCTGCAGCCCTGCATCGACCTCATTGAGAAACACGTATGTCAGCCGTCGCGTGCTTGTCACATGTCAAGCTACACTAACGGATAACTCATTCGCCTCACAGGCTCGCGAGGAAAAGTTAATTGCGCACATGCAGTCTCTGGAGTGTTTACAGTTTCTTTCTTTTTTTTTTTTTTTTTAAATTAGCCTATTTTGTCACTTGCACTTTAACTTCCATGGGATTTACTTTAACTAGTGTTCTTTACTCTAAGTATTTAATCTGCTATACATGCCTAGTTTAATTTGGGTTATGTTGAAGGGACTAAAGTTTACTATTGTCTTTCTTACACAACTTTCCTTTTACTCATTCAATCTGGCTTGGTTTATTTAAAATTGTTTTGCTTGTTTTACGTAGTTTAGTTCAACATGCAGTACTTGAAATTACTCCTGCACAGCATTATGCTAGGCTGCATTTAAAAAAAAAAAAAAAAATGTTGATCCTTTTAATTGCCTAGCTTACTGCTAACTTGCTCAACATAATCTACTTGCCTCGTTAAGTAAATTTATTTACGCAGTTATTCTACTAGCTTTACTTGATGTACTCGTCAGTTCACTCATTAATGTAATTCTACTTTCTTACATAACTTGTTTAATTGGTTTACGTAACTAGTTTTTCAGCCAAAACTTGGTTAGTGCTATTTTAATTGTAGTTTCTCAACAAAACGGGACATTCTAGCAGCTTTGAGTTTAAAACATGTCATCAGCCCGTAGCTATTTCCACACACGCACACGTCTGCCAACCTGTTTTCCGAGTTAGCCACGTGATATTTCACATGCCTCTTCTGGACCGGACATTCTGTTTAAACGGTTATTCACGTTTTTCCAATTGCATCTTTACTCCCAATCAATCTTCATATGGAGGTTCAGCATCTCTAAGCCACGTACCATACACTAGCATCTTTTCAGCCACTCCCCGTTTCTTTTTTTGATTGCAGTCTGGACCTCCTGGCATCTTGTCACTGCTGGATGAGGAGTGCTGGTTCCCCAAGGCCACGGACAAGACCTTTGTGGAGAAGGTGGTTCAGGAGCAGGGAACACACCCCAAGTTCCAGAAACCCAAGAAACTCAAGGATGACGCTGACTTCTGCATTATCCACTATGCTGGCAAGGTAATTGATAAGTCTCTGTGTGTGTGTGTGTGTGTGTGTGTGTGTGTGTGTGTGTGTGTACCTTAGACTGTTAACTTGGTTCTAGTTCTTTATCAAGAAATTGCATTTTCTTGCTACAGGTGGACTACAAAGCGGACGCATGGCTGATGAAAAACATGGATCCTCTGAATGAGTGTGTGGCCACATTACTCAACCAGTCCACTGACAAGTTTACGGGTGACCTGTGGAGAGATGGTGAGTGGAATTTGCAAAAAGGACTTTGCCATTAAACTCAGTGTCCATTCGAACCAGCATCCAAGTTCATTATTGTGGGGTAAAATTTTAAGAAAACTGTATTGACAGTTGTAACGTTGACTTGACACCTTTTTTTTCTTGTCTCCTCAGTCGACCGTATTGTTGGCCTGGATAAAGTAGCAGGAATGTCCGACTCCATGCATGGTGCGTTCAAATCCCGTAAAGGCATGTTCCGTACCGTGGGCCAACTCTACAAGGAGCAGCTGGGGAACCTGATGGCCACGCTCAGAAACACCAACCCCAACTTTGTCCGCTGCATCATCCCCAACCATGAGAAAAAGGTTTTTTGTTTTGTTTTTTAAACTAAAGCTGCACACTGATTTGTATCAAAGATTCTGCCTTTATAACTATAATCCACAATACTACTGTTGGTGATACTGCTGTTTGCTGTCTTAAAGTGGAAAATGACTTAAACTTGTGGTTTTAATAGCATAACTAAATGCTATCCACAGAATATATAAAAATCAAGATTTGACATTTCATTCCTTTCCCCCATTTTTTTTATTTATCAACTCATTTTAGGCAGGTAAACTGGAGCCTCACCTGGTTCTGGACCAGCTGAGATGTAATGGAGTCTTAGAGGGAATCCGTATTTGCAGACAAGGCTTCCCCAACCGTGTGGTCTTCCAGGAGTTCAGACAGAGGTAAAGCATGCACACACATTCATCATTTGTTGGAGGGGGGGAAGAAAGTGAGGTAAATGACATGTCTTTAAATCATCTTCTCAGATATGAAATCCTCACTCCAAATGCAATCCCAAAGGGCTTTATGGATGGCAAGCAAGCCTGTGTACTCATGGTATGACGTATGAATCTCATCGGAAATAAATGGGAGTAACGACTTAATCTGACCTCAGGAGACATTGATCCATTTCAGATCAAGTCACTTGAGTTGGACCCCAACCTGTACCGCATCGGTCAGAGTAAAGTGTTCTTCAGAGCCGGCGTCCTGGCTCACCTGGAGGAGGAGAGGGACATGAAGATCACCGACGTCATCATCAATTTCCAGGCCTGGTGCCGAGGATACGTGGCACGCAAGTAAGGAAGTCTTTTGGAGTTAGTTTGTCGGCTTCATCACACCAAACGTCTCATCTGCAAACTTGTGTTGTGTTCACAATAGAGCCTTTGCCAAGAGGCAGCAGCAGTTGATGGCTATGAAAGTTATCCAGAGGAACTGTGCTGCTTACCTCAAACTCAGGAACTGGCATTGGTGGAGACTTTTTACTAAGGTATATGACATGATTTTATTCCAGGAGTGTCGATTGAGTACAATACTTTGGAAATGATCAAGTCTAAAGTAATGTGCTCCTTAATGATTGTTTGTAAATTTCTCATACAAACTCAGTTTAGTGAAATGTGACCAAATCTGTTGAACATAGATCTGTTACATACCTTCATTTTCCATTTGGTGGTGCTATTTATTGCATTCCAAAGTTTAAATCTCCCAATACCCATTTGGCTGAAATTCTCACCACCTCATACACATCTGGCTAAGTGCTGGTGTTGCTAGCCTTAAGATTCAAACCATTACCCGCCTTTTATCGGTTCAGCCCTTTTACATTGCTCTTGGTACTTTCTGCAGAGCAGTTTGCAAGCACAACAGCGCCCCATTGCAAGCATGTCCGCCTATGGAAGTGCTTACATAGCAACAAGTAGCAGGAAGGATTTTCCCGCTTGTCTGTAATTTGCTTCAACCACTGTGAAATAGCTTAGGATTTTTTTTTTCTCCTGAGGCTAAAGTGTGACTGATACATAGGTGGGCTGAGAAAATAATTTACATTTTATAATATTAAATAAAATGCTGGAGGACCTTAACTGAGGCTACCGGGATTTGTGTTGGTGTTCTAGCACCCCCACCCTTGTGTAGCGCCATCCCTTATTCGCAGCCCAAGCATAATTACATGGTTTGTCAATGGTACGCTTTGCTAAGTGCAGTGTGAAAAGGCCTTTTAGGTTTGGAATTGCTCACACAATTTTAGTTTAATGTGCTCTACAAAGTCTGTTCATTTAGTCATTTTACATATTGATGGCTTAAAATAAACGCCTAAGTAATTTTTTCAAGAAACATAAGTAATAAAACAGTTTGCAATGCATCATGAGGATGATTTAGGCAAAAATAAAAAAAATACATAGGCAATTATTTTAAGGTGGTGGTGGTGCTATTATTGGCCACAAAATTACCCCTGAAGTCTGACTTGAATTTTTTTTTTTTGTCTGTCATATACTAACAGGACACATGAATGTATTTTAATGAAATGCCTGTATGATATTACAAAGATGACAGTGCTGTTTTTTTCTGCTTTACCTACCTGGGTATTAATTAAACAGTTTGTACTTTTGTTTTTGTTTTTTTTGTTTTTTTTTAATATGAATTGCTGTTCCTCACATTTAGCTTATTGCACGACTAAAAGCTTTGCGTCCCCCCCCCACCCCCGTGAAGGTGAAGCCGCTGCTACAAGTGTCCCGGCAGGAGGAGGAGATGCTGGCCAAGGAAGAGGAACTGCAGAAATTCAAAGAGAGGCAGTTGCAGACTGAGGACCAGCTACAACAATACGAGAGCAAGCAACAGCAGGTGCCACTGTCACTGACGCAACAAGAAGCAATCAATATGGCATCCACGGCATGAAATGAGATGTCTTGAGACATGGAACTCTTAAAGAATACACAGTTGGATAAAATGTGGCACTACATTTTATTGAATTTTCAATTAGACGCAGGCTTGAGAGCATCCAAATGTCATTGCATGCAATGCACCTGCATGTTTGCTAGCGTCATCAATACTGACCCATCAGTAATATGTTATGCTTATTTGAACCATTGTGGCCAAAACATGCCTCATTAGTCAGCAAGCATTGCAATCATTTATTTATGCATTTATTCTTGCCTGTGACGACTAGTTGAATGCAGACAAGATGGCCCTCCAGGAGCAGCTCCAGGCCGAGACGGAGCTGTGCGCCGAAGCTGAGGAGATGCGAGCCCGTCTGGCCAACAAGAAGCAGGAGCTGGAGGAAATCCTTCATGACATGGAGGCTCGCCTGGAAGAGGAGGAGGACCGCGTGGGCCAGTTGGACAATGAGAGGAAAAACCTGCGGCAGAACATTAACGTCAGTAAAAGGAATTCGGATCGCACATGTACCTGACTCAACTTCTAAGATGCCATTTTTTAGTTTGTTTTTCCTTTGGTGTTTTTGTAGGAACTACAGCAACAGCTAGATCAGGAAGAAGCCGCCAGACAGAAGCTCCAGATGGAGAAGGTCACCACAGATGCTAAAGTGAAAAAAATTGAGGATGACATGATGGTGCTGGATGACCAGAATAACAAGCTCAACAAGGTCACAAAGCACTTCACAGCATTTCTGTCCAATTGGCATGGCTGCCACCATACACGTGCTCCAAGGTGTTACACCCCCCCCCCCCCCCCCCCTTGTTTTTCAACCTTAGGAGAAGAAACTTTTGGAGGAGAGGATCTCTGAGGTCACAACCAACTTGACTGAGGAGGAGGAGAAATCTAAAAGCTTGCAGAAACTCAAGAATAAACATGAGGCCATGATCACAGATTTGGAGGGCAAGTACTTTTTGTTGTGGTATAATCTGATTTTAATTGTATGCCTTCCTGTTAATAAACAACAAAATCCAGTGCCACGTTACCATGTATCAGAAATTAATAAAATGGGAATTTTTAATTTGGGTGGCCGACAATCAAAGTTGGTTGTGCACGCCATATAACTGGTAAATTTTTTTTTTTTTTTTTTAAATTCCCCTCTAACAGTTTTATCTGTGGGGGGGGGCATTTGTGTGTGTGTGTGTGTGTGTGTGTGTGTGTGTGTGTGTGTGTGTGTGTGTATAGTATTGCACTACTGTAATTTTAAGCGGCATTGAGGAATAACTAGTGTATGGGAGAGGACAGAGCAGTAAAGTAGGTAATCTGTTATTGCCATGGCAATAGCAAATTTTTTAGTGTATGTGTGTCCTAACTATCAGATCGTCTGAGGAAAGAGGAGAAAATGCGTCAAGAGCTGGAGAAGAACCGTCGCAAACTTGAGGGCGACTCGACAGACCTCAGTGACCAGATCTCAGAACTTCACGCCCGTATTGCCGAACTGGAAGCTCAGCTGGCCAAGAAAGAAGAGGAGCTGCTAGCTGCACTGGCAAAGTTAGTGCATCTCACTCGTTTCCTTTTTGGTCTACCTCCATTGCTCACCTGCTCTTTTGCTGCAGGATCGAGGAGGAGGCCGCAGCGAAGAACACAGCCCAGAAGAAGATCCGGGAGCTGGAGGCTCAGATTTCTGAGCTGCAGGAGGATCTCGAGCTGGAGAGGCAGGGGCGCAACAAAGCCGAGAAGCAGCGCAGGGACCTGGGAGAGGAGCTGGAAGCTCTCAAGACTGAATTGGAGGACACTTTGGACTCTACTGCAGCACAGCAGGAGCTGAGGTAACAGAGCAGCTTACACGTGGTCCAATAAATATTGCCATGTGCCTTTTTTTTTTTTTTTTTTTTTTTTTTAAATAAATCTTAAAGCATTATAAGTATACTCAATTAACTCATTCACTCCCAGCCATCTTCACTGAAGCAAGCCCCGGCTGTTTTACTGGATTTTGACTGATTTTTGTAAGGCCCACACAATATTGTGTTCTATTGCTATAAAAACGGGGAGCCTACCAAAAGAAAGTATGAGTCTCTTCATTCATCAGGAGAAAACAGTCTTTCTATATTTTTCAGTTTTGCAACAATTAGAATTAGAATATAGCTAAGTTTCATCATTATTCACAAATCTGTTCAGAATTGAGGAAACTGCTTGTTTTCAACATGGCCCTGGCTGATCTCTTATACTCTGCTGCCACCCGCTGGCTGTTTTTGTAATAACTACCATTGCTTTAAGCATTCTCTTCAGTTTAGAGGCTGCATCAAAGCCTATATGCGCTAGCATAAATATATAAATGTCTTTAGGACTGTGGTAATATTTAAAAGAGCGTATTTGTTTTTTGGGAGCAAATGAGGACATGTCAGAATGTTCTGACGTCCAAGTGAACAGATGAAATTAACTCATGTTGAAGGAGAGAATTGTTTTTTTTATTCTTTTTTTTTTTCTTTTTTCTTTAATATCACAATTTAAAACTGTACCCAGCTATTTTAATAACTTCTGTCCATGCCTTTGGTTAAAATGCATCAACAGTTACCGCTTTCTTTACATGCACTTAAGTGTGTGCACGTATTTGTTTTTGTAAACCACAAAAAATACTCCAAAATGCATTTTTAATTGAAATATGTGGGTTACCATCACAAGAGAACTTTTAGATATTGAAGAAAATCTGAATAGGTGAATCCACAGTTGCCAATCCGATCAATAAGTCAATTTCCTTGTGCCCTCTTTAATTTGACTTTTTACGTTCCAGGCTACAGAAAAGTAGTTTTCATGATTATTCTCCATCCTTCCAGGACCAAACGTGAGACGGAGGTTTCCCATCTCAAGAAAACTCTGGAGGATGAGGCCAAGGCCCACGAGCAGCTGATGGCTGACATGAGACAGAAACACAACCAGGCCTTTGACGAGCTTAATGAACAGCTGGAGCAGGCCAAGCGGGTAATGAAAGTAACCTGCTCTTGCTGACCGACGACGGGATGAGTTGTTCAACCTTGGCCGTGTCCACACAGAACAAGATGTCTGTGGAGAAATCAAAACAGGCCCTAGAGAGCGAATGGAACGAGGTGCAGATCGAGCTGAAGACCCTGATGCAAGGAAAATCCGATTCGGAGCACCGTCGCAAGAAAGCAGAGTCCCAAGTTCAGGAGCTTCAGGTCAAATTTGGAGACAGTGAACGGCAGAGGCAGGAGATGGCGGACAAGATGGCCAAAATGCAGGTTCGGACATCCGCTTAAAGACTGGGATTATTTTTTTTTTTTTTTGGTAAAAGACTTGTTTTCACTGTCATTTTTCCATGTTTAGTCTGAGCTGGAAAACGTCAACAGCCTTCTGACTGAAGCAGAGGGCAAAAACATCAAATTCAGCAAAGACCTTTCTTCAGTGGAGTCTCAATTTCAGGATGCACAGGTACTGACCCAAGTGATGCATGGCGGAAATTTTTGAGTCACAATTGAATGCTCAGCTTTGCAATGCTGAGTGCACAAACATTGGGGGAAGCAGATGGTTTCTTTAAATGAGGTATGGGTAAAAGTAATGATGTGGCAATGTCACGCCTTAAAGCGCTTACTATGAGTCAGATTGCTTTGCCCCTACACCTTTCCTACCACTCCCTGTAAAGGTCACATAATGGGAGTTGGTTCGGCCCAAAAAATGTCAGCTTCAAGTGCTAAAATATCCCCAATTAGTGGACTGTTGGTGAAATAATCTTCGGAAATGTGTACATGGTATTTAAGTCATAATTACAGAAGTCTTGCAAATATGTCTTGATGCAGGATGTTTAGATGGGATTGTCCTTTCTTATTATTATTATTATTATTATTATTATTATTATTATTATTATAAAACAGGTTTATAAACTCTTGCAAGCCTGTGAGAATTTATAACGTTTTCCCTTTTTTGATTGCAGGAACTGCTCCAAGAGGAGACTCGTCAGAAGCTCAACATCTCCACTCGCCTGCGTCAGCAGGAGGATGAGCAGAACAACCTGCGCGAGATGCTGGATGAAGAGGAGGAGGGGAAGAGGAACGTGGAGAAGCAGGTCTCCTCGCTTCAAGCACAGGTTAGCTTTTCACTCGCGTTGCTCTTCTCCTGCCACCTGGTCGCTCATCTGTTTTTTTTTCCTTTTTTTTTTTTTTTTTTTTTTTTTTTTTTTTTGTAACATTATTTTTCCTGGTGTTCCTCAGCTGGCCGACATGAAGAAGAAGTTGGATCAGGAGACGGCCAACGTAGAGAGCGCAGAGGAGGGTCGCAAGCGCGTCCAACGTGACGCCGAGTCGTTGCAGCAGCAGCTGGACGAGAAGACGGCCGCCTATGATAAATTGGAGAAGACCAAAACCCGTTTGCAGCGGGAGCTGGATGACCTCATGGTGGACCAGGACAACCTGAGACAGGTGGTCTCCAACCTGGACAGGAAACAGAAGAAGTTCGACCAGGTATCACACGTGTCACAATAGACCTCAAAGGTTGAGCTCAAATGATTGTATATAATCTCGTATCAAATAGTTGCCATATTTACATTTTTGTCCATAGCAGGACTTGGACCCATGTCCTGTTTCTGCTATGTATTTATACATCCATCACTCTTTACGTAGATGCTGGCTGAGGAGAAGACCATCTCCGGTCAGTATGCCGAGGAGCGCGACAGGGCCGAAGCCGACGCCAGGGAGAAGGACACGCGGGCGCTGACACTAGCCCGCGAGCTGGAGACCATGACTGACATGAAGGACGAGGTGGATCGCTCCAACAAGCTGCTCAAAGCAGAGATGGATGACTTGGTCTCCTCCAAGGATGACGTGGGCAAGAGTGTAAGAGGAAAAATAAAACCAACATGCGAACAATGTGTATTATTGTGACGACAATCCTTCATCTTCCACAGGTTCACGAGCTGGAGCGGTCCAAGCGCGTCATGGATCAGCAGCTGGAGGAGATGAGGGTTCAGCTGGAGGAGCTGGAGGACGAGCTGCAGGCCACCGAGGACGCCAAACTGCGTCTGGAGGTCAACATGCAGGCCATGAAGGCTCAGTTTGAACGGGACCTGCAGGGCAGAGATGAACAGGGTGAGGAGAGGAGGAAGCAGCTGGTCAAACAGGTGAGTGTAAACAGTTTTGAAATACTGACCCCCGGTCTGTATAATAAAATTATATTTGCTAACATTACAAATAGGCAGCAGTTTACTGTTGCAAATTATGTCCTATTCTCAATGCTACAGTGGCCTGAGATGAGAAATATATTTTCAGTCACTTTTTTTGTATTTTAATAATACTTTATTTCTTTCCCCTTCAGGTTTGTGCGATGGAAGTGGAGCTGGAGGACGAACGCAGGCAGCGCTCCCAGGCTCTGTCCTCCAAGAAGAAATTGGAGCTGGACTTGGGAGAGCTTGAAACCCAGATTGACGTCGCAAACAAGGGTCGAGATGAGGCCATCAGACAGCTCAAGAAGCTTCAGGTAGAATATTCAAAGTAAAAAGCACACTTTGTATGCTAAGTGTCATGTGTATGTCCAACACAAAGGCTCAGATGAAAGAACAAATGAGAGAACTTGAGGACCTGCGCATGTCCCGAGATGAAGCAGTCAATGGGGCCAAGGAGACTGAGAGGAAGCTGAAGGCCTTGGAGGCGGATGTCCTGCACTTCCATGAGGTAGCAAAGTTTTTATTTTTATTTATTTTTTTCCATCTCGTCCCCCACACTTTTTTTCAGAGCAAATCGGACTGCGTGATTATGTGCAAGAATGGGTTGTGTAATAGCTGCAATATCTTCTGCTTCCTGCAGGATCTTGCCACTGCAGAGAGACTGAAAAGACAAACCCAGGCAGAGAGAGATGAGCTACAGGATGAGATAAACAACGGCAATGCTAAAAAGTATGATTTTTCAAAAAATGCTATTGTTAATCCACTATACTGTGTATATGCAAAAATCTTTAGCATTCAGTCTAATTTTCATTTGCCAATCAAGTTACTTTTTGTTTTGACAAATATTTTTCATTAACAAAATTAGACCCGGCTCCAATTTTTTATTGTTTTTTTGTGAGGGGTGTGAATTGAATGGGGGGGGGGGGGTCTAAGTGTGTTATCTTGCTAGTCAACAATTGAAGCATTAAAATTTAATTTGTAACACTATTAAAGCATAACATTTGAACAGGTTGAATTCCTGGTCTCTTGCCATAAATTCCCTTTAATTCCGATGGACATTTTCCAGCTGTGGCACTTCCTGTAATTTTCCAACCCTTAGTTGACTTAAATTTCTCGTACAGTTCTCTGTTGGCTGAAGAGAAGAGGAGGCTGGAGGCTCGCATAGCCCAGTTGGAGGAAGATTTGGAGGAGGAGCTCCTCAACACTGAGATGATCAACGAGCGTCTGAAGAGAACTACACTGCAGGTACGGTTTTTGTCTTTGAAAGTAAGAAATAAAAATGTAGTCAAGGTGACTAGAGCGCAATATATTTGTTATTGCTGTCTTTTTAGATGGAGCAGCTGACCACAGAGCTGGGCGCCGAGCACAGCAGCGTCCAGCGGTTGGAGGGTGCTCGCTCCCAGCTGGATCGCCAAAACAAGGAGCTGAAGCTGAAGCTGCAGGAGCTTGAGAGCACCATTAAGTCCAAGTACAAGTCCACCATCGCCTCCCTGGAGGCCAAGATCACTCAAATGGATGAGCAGCTCGATATTGAGTCAAAGTACGTCAATGGTTTTTTTTTGGGGGGGGGTTTTGGCGGGGGGGAGACACTTCATGTTATTGGCATCCCCCATAAATTGGTTCTTTTGTAATTCAGGGAGCGTCAACAAGCATCTCGGCTGGTCAGGAGGACTGAGAAGAAGCTGAAGGAGATCATGTTGCAGGTTGAAGATGAGCGGCGCACCGCGGAGCAATATAAAGACCAGGTAAGCTTCCAGCTTGCCAGTAGATGTCACTGTTTCTTTCCCATATGTATCACACGCCAATTATTTTTAGTTAGGTGCAGTTCAGTATTTGACTTTGTTACAATAGTTGCCTTTTAAATATATATTTTTTCCTTTGTTCCTATATTGAAGCAGAGTAATGTTCAAACTGTCCACTAACCACTCGCGTACTTTTGTGACCCGTCTCTGCAGGCCGACAAGACCAACAACCGTATGCGTCAGCTGAAGCGCCAGTTGGAAGAGGCTGAGGAGGAGGTGACTCGATCCAACGCCTACCGTAGGAAGCTGCAGAGGGAACTGGAAGATGCCACAGAGTCTGCAGACGCCATGAACCGGGAAGTAAGCAGTCTGAAGAGCAAGCTCAGGTTAGTAGTGTACATTGTCATAACTTGTACACACCTCATGCATATGTCTAAAATGATTTAACTTGCCGTATACTGACCCATGTTTGTGTTTTTGTTGTGAAGGCGCGGAGACGTGCATTTGAACATCCGCCGCACCCTCAATCGCACGGGACTGGAGAGTGATGAGGAGTTGGACGTGTCCACGGAGGTGACTGAGCCGGCAGCTGAGTGAGCGGAGGGAAATATTCTGATTACAGTGCAACTGCTAAAATAGCGGAAACTAAAGCCATGCCAATCTAAGTATACAACATTCTGGCACAGGATTTCATACCATTGCTTTATGTAACAGCCTTATTGAGCTTTCATATCTATTATTGGACAAATGTTTCTAAGTGACTGAATCTTTTTCGACTAAGGGATTGATCATGTCGTACAATGATGCGTTGCTTTAGTTGTCACTTTTCTATGCTTTTTGTTTTGCATACAAATGTTGGTGCAGGGGGTTCATATTGGACATCAGGATACGTGTACTGTCTCTTTAAGGTGTTACCTCAACTCTACTGGTGGTGGGTTTATCATTTAGCAACAATTAGCACATTTGCCACCAAAGGTTCTGCACAAATTCTAAAGCACATTGTACTGTTGCCAATGTTTTATGGATGCCTTCTTATAAAATGCCTTAATACAATAAATATATGAATATAATAAATCATCCACCGATCACTTGTATTTGTGTTGGTCAAGTAACCAGATTTTCTCTGCTGGAAGTTCTAAATTGGCTCAATGTAAGCAAATGTATGGAAAGATACTATGGGGAGGAGAAGCACAGTATGTAACTTCAAAATGAATTCATGTGACAAAGGAGTACTTTTAAGATGTATGTTTTTATTTATTTTTTTCCTGTTGCTGGACAACTAAATTTCCCCTTACGGGGATTAATAAAGCATCTATCTAAATAGTGAGTTACAATCTTGCAGAGATGTGTTCAATATTTTGAGAGAACTGGGTGGCAATCCTGGGTCCTCTGTTTACGATTGAGTTCCATTCATAAAGATAAACGCTGTAGCTTATCACAAGGCTATGCTTAGTGTTTAAGTCTGTATGAGAAAACTTACAGCCCATAGGTTGTGATCCTTAGGAAAGCGTATTGCATTTGCTGGGGGGGGATTTATGACAATTTTTTTGGGACCTTTTGTTTTTGACAAATTTTTTTTGGTTTTTCTGAATATTTTTTTCCGGTCAAAATTACGAAAAATGGAAGAAAAAAAAAAAATACTCCGAAAAACCGGGGGGAAAAAAAACATAAAAAACAAACTACCATGTCACCTTAGGGGCTCCGTACTAAAATGTAATGAGGTCAAAAGTAAAATGTTAATCTTATAGGATTACAAATTAGTTACTTTAAAATATATCAAACTGTATGTTTGGTTTTTCTTTTCATTTTGTATCGTGTTTTTACGAACGCGCACGGTCGCGCAGGCAAATAAAGGTATTTGTTCTAGTGTAGTTGCCGTAGTTGGCGATCCAAGATGGCTGTTCTTCGGCGCATGCGCGTCACCGATCGTACAGGAGTCACCGATATAGCGTCTTGACAGAAGTATCCCTTTAAATGTCGCCCGGTACCGACACCGGCTGCAAGTGAGGCGTGCTGGCGTCCATTTTCAACGCCGGTGTTGTGCCGCAAACTTTAAATCGAAAGGGTGACGTAAGCGCGCTCCCGCGAGAGGGGATGCATTTTCAGGCGGCATGCCGTTTGCGACACAACACGGGCTTCTAGCATTAGCCGATGCTAGCTCGCCACTTTCCACCTTCGTAGGCCATCACTTTTATTGCCTGCGCTGGTATTTGACTTCTGACTTCAAGCGCCGTCAAAACGGGAGGGGTCAGCGAGAAGGATACCTCAGGCTCGGCTCCCAGCTCGAGCGGCGTGAGGATGGAGTTCGCCACGGTGAGTGAAAACAAGTGGACGCTCGCTAATCGCGGGGGTTTAGCGACAGTTGCCCACCGCGAATAGCATAAATTCGCGAATATTAGACGCCTCCCTAAAAATGCTATTTCGGTAACTCATTATTCGCAGGACGGCCACGAAATTAAAACGAGCATGACAATTAACATAGAGCCTAAAATCATTTTCCATTGTAAACGTGGGTCACTCCAAAGGTTGCAAGAGACACCATAGAGAGCATTTGAACAAAGCAAAACAATGACAGTTGTTGTATTAGTTTGATAACTGATTTGTTGATTAAGCCATTCATTTTGAGACGTTTACAAAAGACAGCATGGTTTATAAGTTAAAGCTAATGATCCAACAGGTAAATAAATTGTCTTTCATCTTAATTGATTATTTGCCTTTATTTTAGCGTAAGACTAACCTGTGAGACCAAACGTTTATGTATATTCTAATGCACTATCTATTGTAATACAGATTAACATTTCAATCACAATATTGAGAAAAATAAATTACAATTTCACTATTTTTCCAAATTGTTAAAAAAAAAAAGTTCCAACTGGAGATATGAGTTTAATTTTTTGACCACGCTTGGAACTCAAAACACTTGTATCTCAAATCATCTCTCCTGATTGAAATAAATGAAAATGCTGTTAATCAGTTCCAGTGGGAATGTAAATTGACAAGAAAACATTTGGCACAGCTCGTTCACCATCACAACAGACCAATGCAAAGTCACCATTCGCCTATCGTGAATAGGTGTGTTTTTCAGCAAATAATTTTACAATTACATTTTGGTTCGGGTTTTATTTTGTACAGGGAAAAAACCTTGAGCAAACAATTTCATATATCGGCAAGGGTTGACTGTACTCACACTGGCCACAAAAACTAGGCAGTGCATTTCACAATCCCCTAACTTTTAATTATTGAATGAGTCAATATAAGTTAGGGCATCGTTAAAACAAGCTACTGTGTCACAACATTGGTTAACGTTTAGGGACAACTTGCGATCGTTTGTTCAGGACCAAAATGTAAACACCATAAAAAGGAAATTGGCGTCCCCAAGATGGACAAAATGGCTGCTGCTGTTTCGTAAAAGAGACTTTGGAAGTCCCAAAAGATTTTCACTGTATGTCCCCTTTAAAACTCTTTGACTGCCAGGCGTTATAAAAACAGAACAAAAAAATACACAGTGCCAGCCGCTTTTGAGCATTTTAACTCATCTTTCAAGGCAAAAAGAATATTGTTTGTCTTTACTACATATACAATGTGGCTCCTCAATGAAAGATCGCATTCCATTCATTGGAATTTTACTAATCATCATTAAATGTCTTTGGCAGTCAAAGAGTTAAAGACAACAGCTTAATAAATCAGTGAAAATCTGTGGATAATTGACTCCTTCGTAAGGGGGAGTAAAGAGGTTTGTAATTGCCTATATTACCACAAGATGGTGGTAAAACATTTAAAACGGAGACTGGTATTTTGTTGATTTCTTTACTGTGGACTATAGCAACTTGGATAAGAATTAGCCATCAAAACCATGCAATCTAGCATATACACAGCCACATACCCATGTTACATAAACAACCGTATTCATCCTTTACATTATTCCACACAAACTAAACTACATTCACATGAGGTTCATCGTTAGTATTAGCGAACATATTAGCCTAAACTAACATGCTAAATGGAAACGGACAAAAATGGAAACGGACACTATTTTCCGTCTGTTAAATTCGAGGTCCGTTGGTTCCGAGTCCCTTAAATCGAAGTTCCACTGTACAGGTGAATTGTATCGTCGAAGGACATTGAATTGTTCTACAAGACAGTCATTCTATGTGACTGGAATAGATACTGTAGCTTGATACACTTTTAGTTCTCAACAAATTTTCATTTCAGACCAATGAAGTTGACTTGGATCATTTATCATACACCCCTGATGATGATGTGGAATCACCGCCTCAAAGCTTCCACCGTCATTTTTCTCGACATGGCGGCTCCGTACATACATTTGAAGTCCACGCAACACACAGAGCAACATGCCATGACTCATGCCATTTGACAAAGATGCGGCGCAGCAGCGAGGGGGTGGGCAGATGTGCAAGCGTGTCTCGGCGAGATAAAGATAGAAGCCCGTGGAAAAGCATCGCCCGGATTATAAACCGCTGCTTTGGCGGGCAAATTGGGGGAGGGCTGATGACGAGCCAGCCTCAGAAGAGCCTTTTTTTTTTTTTTTTTTTTTTTTTGTGGCTTTCTGCGTCTGTGGCGGTCACTGATTCTTCATGCACTTTGCGACGGCGCCATCACTTCAATAGTGTGAGGTGAACCGGGCCAACATGCAGGAAAAACACCAGCCTTCCAGCCCGAGGCCAAGTAGCTTGGGAGGGAAGGTAGGATGGAGAAGTGGAATGTAGCATGTGAACTTATCATTATTATTATTATTATTATTATTTTCCTTTCATGGCTCACCATTGTTGTGTTTATTTCTGCGTGCGTGTTTGTTTATGTATCCCTGTCGAGAGAGAGAATTCATTGTATGTGCGTGTTGAGCGCACCCGTCTTGCACTTTTACCTTTTCATTGCGTGGACATGAGCATGTGTGTGAACAGCCTTGTGCGTGTGTTTGTCATCTCGGCTGCGTGGGAAGTAGACATCCTCTGTCAACAGTCTTTATTCGGCAAGGGATAACGAACAAACTAAATGGGCTGTGATTCACGCACATTTGTTGACATTGATTTAATTAGGTCGGTAACTGTTGCCATCATAATGTCCCCCCCCGGACCATCTCCCCTTTCCCCCCTGTGCTTTGTGTGTCCCCTCTTCTCCTCTCTCCATCCCTCCATCCGTCCTTTTTGTGTCCTCAGGCTCATCCAGCTCTCAAAGCCTTCATGTGCGGCTCGCTCAGCGGCACATGCTCCACGCTGCTCTTCCAGCCGTTGGACCTGGTGAAGACGCGGCTGCAGACCTTGCAGAATAACGCCAAGCCAGGGTGTGTTTTGCGTGAATAAGCGTTTATTTTTTGACACATGCTCTCCCGGTACGAACTGAAAAGGGCACACGTGCTTGGAGGCTGTCACATGACCTACAAAGGGAATTTTTAGTCTTGTGTCGGTCACCGAGCACTGTTTCACATGTCCCTGTTTATATTCCATTGCAGTTCACCAAAAGTGGGGATGTTCAGTGTTTTCATCAACGTGATAAGGACAGAAAATGTCTTCAGCTTGTGGAAAGGAGTTTCTCCTGTGAGTATCAAAGCCAGCAAAACTAGTTTTGAGTGTTCAACCTCTTTAGCTGTTCACGATGGGTGATACGCCCGCAAGCCTCTGGCCAATAGTTTTCAGACTGGACTCGGGTTTGAATTTCTCACCCTCTTGTGAAGAATGGTGTGTGCAGTTTCATTTTTGGGCCCCAGGTGGCCAAATGCAACTATGCATGTGCAGGTGCATTGCAATAAATTAAATTATTGTGGAAAATGTAATCTATTTTTAATTTATTTATTATAGTACTTAACTATGTGTTAATTGAATCTGAATATTGTATTTTTTTTTAAATACTGAAATAATTGAACCCTTGTACAATATTCTCATTAGAATGAACCTGTAATCAAACAATTTGTTCATTAGATATTTTCTTTGTTATAATTAAAATAGCCTTACTTAATTTGAATTTTGACAGGTGAGTTATGTAGTTTGGGCCACGTTGTCCTGCTTTTCATTTTCGTTTCAACACTTCCAGAACTTCTAGTAGGTGCTATGTTCAATATGAATTTAAGAAACAAAAACAGTTGATTATTAAAAAAAAAAAAAAAAGTGATTGTTTATTAGAGAGCTGCTGCACAACATTCAGCTCCACTGTTGTGGAAAAAAAAAAAAAAAAAAATCCTCAAAATTTCGAAAGTAGTTCCTCAAATGAAGTCATTTATTCGCAAAGCTCCTCCATAAAACTAAACAAGAAAAAAGTTATTCTGAGTCTTGATGTTACGTTGATTTCCCCGTGGCAGTCTTTCGTCCGCTGCATCCCCGGTGTGGGCATCTACTTCAGCACCTTCTACTCGCTCAAGCAGCACTTCTTCCTGGACCGGGCGCCCAACGCCGGCGAGGCCGTGCTGCTGGGGGCCGGCGCCCGAGCGGTGGCCGGCGTCTGCATGCTGCCGTTCACCGTCATCAAAACGCGCTTTGAGGTAAAATGCCAACCACCGGGAGGGCACGCTGACCTGACAAAATGCTTCCTGGCCCTGTTGATGAGTGCACACGGTTGAATTAGCAAATGTCCCGTAAATAAATATAATGAAATAATATTTATGTCTCAAGAGCGGCTTTTACAACTACGTGAGCGTGACCGGGGCTCTGAGGAGCATGTATGAGACGGAGGGGGTGCGAGCGTTGTTCTCCGGCCTCACCGCCACGCTGCTGCGCGACGCCCCTTTCTCCGGGATCTACGTCATGTTCTACAGCCAGACCAAGAAGACGCTGCCTCCAGGTTTGAGCCAACGCACTCGCCCAAGAAAATAACACCACACTGTAAATGTTTTTTTTTTTTTTTTTTTTTTTTTTTTTTTTAATTATTATTAGAGGTGACATCGTCGGTCTACATGCCCCTGGTCAACTTCAGCTGCGGCGTGGTGGCGGGTGTCATGGCGTCGCTGGTCACGCAGCCGGCGGATGTGGTGAAGACGCACATTCAAGTCAGCCCGTCGCACTGGAGCACAACGGATGCTATTCGCTACGTCTACAAGGTATGTGATAAGCACTCATAATGATTTTTAACATCTCATTTCATTTCAATAACAGGAATACTTGACTCATTGAGCCATTTTCAGCAATAAAAAGTTCATATTTTGTCTAGTAGGGCTGCTCAATTATGGGGGGGAATATATATATATATATATATATATATATATATATATATATATATATATATATATATATATATATAAAGAGAATTTATATTAATATATATTTATAATGTTTGTTTGTGTATTTATTTATTAATGTTTATATGTATGTATGTAGGCAAAAATTTGAAGTTGGCATGCAGTTTGTGCACCGTGCAGTAGGACGTTCATTTATTTATTTTTTTTGGTACAAAACAAGAAAATGTTTAAATATTTAAAAATATTAAGACCAATTAAAAAAAAAAAACTATAATTATGAAAGTTCCTTTTGGATCAAACTAAATAATAAAATATACTTAATATATTTATTTATGTTGGCAAAAACAGGAAGTTGGAGTGCAGAATATTAAGGCAAATTATTTGCAAAAATTATTTGAAACACTATAATTATGCAAGTTCCTTTAGGATTAAACAGAATTTTTGTTTAATTAGTTATTTTGAAATTAGAAAAAGTTGCAAATCTATAAATTTAAACAACACAAAAATTAGTATTACCGGTAATCATATTTTTTTTACGATTATGTTGATTTATAATAATAATAATAAAGTAATAATTGAAATTGTAATTGAATTTTGATTAATTGCACACCTCTATTGTCTAGAATTAAATTGATAACTTCATCATTTTTCATACACAATTAATTTTTAAAAACACGTTTTTTCCACTTGCTGTCTACAGAAGATGACATCACCTGTGCTGAGGAAGTAGGTAACGACCAATCACGGCTCACCTGTTTTCGTTTTCAAACCGAGCCCTGATTGGTCGTGCAGCACAGGTGATGTCACCTTCAGTCAACATCAACAACAACAGTGGCAAAATTAGTTTTTAAAGATGTTAATTGTTGATGAAAAAATAATGAAGTTATCACATTAATTAACAGGCTTAATGAGACAAATATCCCTTTTAAAATGTGTGAGACGAGCTTTGACTCCAATGAGTTCCAACTGGGATGTTTGCTACGCGCCGCCAACGCAGCATTGTTGAGTCATGTTTGAGCAAGGTTATTTAAAGGCATAACTTTTGCATGTCGTTTTCCTCCTCAGAAACACGGCCCGAGCGGCTTTTTCCGCGGGGCCGTACCGCGGTCCCTCCGCCGCACTCTGATGGCCGCCATGGCCTGGACTGTCTACGAGCAGCTGATGGCTCGAATGGGCCTCAAGTCCTGAAGACGGCGGCGAGGCAATTCAAAAATATCGTCGAGCCTGGAGCGTGAGAGCGATTGAGTGTGAGTGAGTTTGTTGCTAAATTATTATAACTACTTGTGAAGATGTGCTCAATACGTGTGGGTGTGAGATTTTCAACTGTCTTGAGAATCAAAATCTGTACAAAGTAGCAACACTCGCGGTTGAGCTGTACTGAATTCTGGTCATGTTTCTAGAACTTGCATACGACTGAGCAGGGTTTCTTACTTGCCAATAAACCTCTACCAATAAGAAAACGGGTTTAGTTTTAGGCTAAGACAATCACAAGTGCTCACACACGTGCACTATTGGGGGGGGGGGTTATTGCTACTCTTTATTACTACTCAGAGCTATGCTTTCAATAGGTTACTCAAACTAATAGTAAAAGTAGTCGACAATTTGCAGCTGACTTGATCATCCGTAGTCTCAAGCTAGAATTTTTCTATTTTTATATATTTACTCGTTTCTTTTTAAAGGCAAGTAGCAGGTCACTATTCATTTTCCCAATTTTGTTTTGCTCAGAAATTAGCTCATTTGCTGCCCAAAAAATGAATAAATATGTTCTATTTTAAATGTATTAAGTGTCTCAGACGTTTTTATACGTTCTTTTTTTTTTTTTTTTTTTTTTATGCTAGCGCTTTGATGCAGGTGAAAAAAATGGTAGTAATTACAAAAACCACCATCAGGTGGCAGCAGAGTATAAGAGATCAACCAGGGCCATGATGAAAACAAGGTGTTTCCCAACAATTCCAAAGCAGATTTGTGAATGATGATGAAACTTAGCTATATTATAATGCTAATTGCTGCAAAACGGAAACAGAAATCCACTTTTTTTTTTCCTGATGAAAGAACAGATGTAATCTTTCTTTTGGTGGGTTCCATGCTTTTATAGCAGTAGAACACAATATTCTGTGGGCCTTGCAGAATCAGTCCAAATCCAGTAAAACAGCCGGGAGTGAAGGGGGCTGCATCTATGAAAATGGATTGGAGTGAAAAAGAAAACCGCAAGTTTCATATTTTAAATGGCACATTTCCTCAAATAGTGGCTGTGATCTAATTGGTTGTAATGTGTTTCATCGTCTCACGACTGAAATAGAAGCCTCAGGAAAATAAAACTTGTACCTATAATTTTAATCTTGATTCACAGACCCAATTGGACATAAAGTAGCCTTTTGCTAACCAAATTAGCAGCACATGAAAGGCATTTAATGGCTTAAAGTGCAGTTATAATATGTGTTGTAATTGAGTTCCGTGTGTTATGTTGTTATGTAGAGAGTTTTAGCACTTTAATAGACTGACTTGATGGCTTCATCCAAAATGAAAGAAATTTTTCTAATAAATACATGCCCGCAGTAAATAAACTGCGACTATTGGCCACTATTTGTGGAAACGCGTTGACGAACATGCGCAAAACGTGAGCATAAACAAACATGTTGCCATTTACTAGTTAAAAATAACTTCTTCAAAACTGAACAACTAACTGAAGGCACTTTGCGGTACATAATTCTATAGAGAAGTGTTCTATTGGTATTTTGACGTGTTGACTGTACATGTTTCTGCAGTTACTGATCGCACAATCCACTGGTAGCAACATGGGAGTCTGACAAAAGTGTCTTAATCTTTGTTTGTGTGCACATCACTGTGCACTCCTATCTCTGTTCGGTGACTATTTGTTCATTATTGTATATATTTGGTCTGTGCAGTGTTGCCTTGGACATTGTGCCTGTCAGTTTTTATTGTCAATAAATATAACTTTTCAATAAATGTTTTTGAGCCATGTATCATGTTTTAATATATATCTTTTAATACTATATATATATATATTTACATTAGTGTTTTGTGTTAAATAAGCGAAGTGCGCATCCCGAATTCGAGGTGCATTATCGTGGGTAGCAGCGTGGTGCATTGTGGGTAGGCGAAACTACCAAACGGTCATTGAAAATGAATTGGATCCAATGGAATCGGCTCTGATAGAAACATTTCAACCGCTGGAAAGTTGCTGTTTTTTAATTAACATGCATAGCATGTGGTTTACTGACATCGGGGAAGTTGACTTGCTTTAAAGTACAATTAGGCAAAGATTGTCACCACTCTAATTTCCACCATTCAAATTGATAGGGTAGTTTGTATCCTCGTTTTCTCCCTCACGCATACGCAAACTTAATGCGCACTTCGCTTATTAAAACAAAAATTGTACACCCCAGATGGGACTCGAACCCACAATCCCTGGCTTAGGAGGCCAGTGCCTTATCCATTAGGCCACTGGGGCTACGCTGTATTTGCAACATAATATCTATTTATATGATAATAATACACAAACTATCTACAATTACATTTATTTACATGTTTGTTGCCTCCGAGGACAACATATTCCATTTGTATCACCCGAAAAGAACGAAAAATAGCACTGTTGCTAGGCAACGATGAGGCGCAGGTCAGGCGTCAACAACGCTTATTCGTATCTTATCTGTTTTTTCTTGCGACGCTAACATCAAATCGACTTAAATTCATACTTTAAAAAACAAGTGCTAATTTTAAATAAAATCTAACGTTTTATATTATTTTAAATCATCTAACCGACTCGTGTCGAAAGAATGTGACGTCACACACAATCAGAAAACCAAGATGGCGGCCTCTGGGAAGCAGTTTGTCTTGCTTTCCTCAGGGAAAAGCTGAAAAATAAATGAACATTTTGCCTTATAAACGTTCTGAAAGGGAATCCGGCGTCGCGGGTGATTAATTATTATCACATTTCATTGCGTTTAACTTTTTTTGTAATCTAAATGCCAAACGTGACAACGTGTTGTCGGTGTTTTGGTTCCTGCTGTATTGTAGCACGTTATACTTGTGTGGTGGTTTTAACAAACACTGATACGCTGATAAATGAAGCTAGTGTTGCGTTTTTCATGATTATTAAATGTATTTCAAACGGGCTTGCTGATAAATGAGGACGTTGTTGTTGCTAGGTAACCGAAAACCGATGCAGACGCGACCTCTCCTGACGTCAACCGGTATCACTGTTGTACTCACAGAAACAAAATACTTAACATGTATTCATTGTTGTTTGTTTTTAACAGAAAGCTAAAGTGTTCGCTTGGCTAATGGTGTGCTCTCCTAGTTGGCTTCCCAAGTGGTCGACATGGTGAATGGACTTTCAAAACATTGTCCTCGTAGCACATTAATATTCTTTATGCATGTCATAAAAGTGCACTTTTCGTTGCAGATCCTGTCTCGTTTGAAGCCAGCGGTTGGGGGAGAGGCAGCGGTCAGCGTCAGCGAGAAGAAGAAGAAAAGCAAATGGAAAGTTCCCAGTTTGGAAGAATATCTGCAGCAGAGGGACTACCTTGGAGCACTGACCCTTTTGGAGGTACCTTCAGCCCCACACTATCGATCTATCCATGGCGTCCGTCCGTCTATCCAAGACCTCCCGTGATTGATCTGTTTACAATTCAAGACCTCCAGTAAAAGTCATATTTGTACTGTCATTTTCTGATGACTTTTGTTCTGTTTAGTTTCGGAAGAGTATTGGGGAGCAAGAGGAGAACTCAGACCTCTGGATTGGCTTCTGCGCTTTTCACTTGGGGGATTACAAGAGAGCTATGGAGGTACTTGGTGTAGTTAAAGATTTTATGAAGTCCTGACTTGAGACATGCTGTTGTTATTACAGGAGTACAAGGCGCTGACCCTGAAGCCTGACTGTCCTCCTGATGTGTGGGTGTATCTGGGCTGTGCCATGTTTCTTCTGGGCCTCTATAAAGAAGCTGAGGAGGCTACAATGAAAGGTTTGTAAATAACCACCAACCATGTCACTATAGGATTTCTTGTGTTTTTTTTTTTTTGTATCTTTGTTATGTCTTTTTCATTGTTGAGAAGTATTTCAGAATTTTGCAACTTGGTTTGGTTGTGTTTGCAGCTCCGAAGTCCCCTCTCAAAAACCGCCTCCTCTTCCATTTGGCTAATAAGGTAAAATAAAAAAGTGTGATTCTTTGAACTACTCTTTGCTCATACCTTATTATATCTCAGTTCGACGATGAGAAGAAGCTGATGGTCATCCACCAGAATCTGGATGACATTACAGAGGACCAGCTGAGCTTGGCCTCCATCCACTACATGCGCTCGCACTACCAGGAGGCCATCGATATCTACAAAAACCTTCTCAGGCACAACATGTGAGCGTTCGCTCTTTGGCCTTTTTCTTTTGTGTTTCACTTTATTGGCCGCTGCATCATTTTGAGGCAAATGCTACAGTATGTGTTTAGCTGGGCCTCAGGTATCAATTAATAAACAATAGAAAGAGGGTGTGACATAATATGAAATAATTTAAAATGTGAATATCTACAAGTCATACCTTGGCGAACAAAATTAAAAATACGTGTCGTATCTGTGTTTGCTGCTCCTCTAGAGACTTCCTGGCGATGAAGGTGTACGTGGCTCTGTGTTACTACAAGCTGGGTTACTTCGACGTATCACAGGAGGTGTTGGCGGCGTATCTTCAGAACATTCCCGACTCCACCATCGCCCTCAACCTCAAGGCCTGCAACCACTTCAGCCTGTACAACGGCAAAGCAGCCGAGGTGTGCACTCGCTCCGTTCTGGGAAGACATTTGCGCATTCATTCCATATCCCTGATGTTCAGCTTAAGTTCGAGGCAATGCACACATTGCAGATATCTGTGCTTCAGTTATGACCAGGAAAAACTGAATTACAGGTGTCTTGCCTGGTCACAAATTCCTGTTGCAGGTATCTTGAGTGAAAATTTCAACTATTCAAAATAAATTCCGACGAGTGGTCTCAGTTAAGAAGACGTTTGTATTCGTTTATAGAAAAAAATACACTAAAGTACTTACCGTGAAGAAGACACCAGTTTTAATATTGTCGTAGTACAAAAAGAAAACATTTTCTAATTTAAAAAACATCAGTTTATGTCTTGAGTAGTTTTATTGTGGATTTATTACCTGACCAATATATCGATAATCGTTATCATGAGCCTTGTATCACATATCATATAGTATCGTGAAATACCCAGAAGTTTCCACCCCTACTATACATTTGATGTTGTTTTTATTTCCCTTCTCTCACTCAGGCCGAACTGAAGAACCTTATCGACATTTCCTCCTGCTCCTTTGACTTTGCTAAGGAACTTATCAGACACAACCTGGTAATATCTCTTCCTGAGTGCAAACTAGGAGCCTTAAGTAACACTTTATTATTATGTTTTTTTTATTTTCCAAAATATTTGTCAAATCTTGTATAGGTGGTGTTTCGCGGTGGCGAAGGGGCATTGCAGGTGCTGCCCCCTTTGATCGACGTCATCCCCGAAGCAAGACTCAACCTTGTCATCTACTACCTGAGACAAGGTGATTGACTAAGACACTGCACAATAATGTTTTGCAAAAATCAAATATTAATGTTGCATGTGACTCTTCCAGATGATGTCCAGGAAGCTTACAACCTCATACAAGATTTGGTGCCTGCAGTGTCTCAGGTGAGTATTCTCCTTGATACCTACGACGCCCTAAAAGTGGAACAAACTGGAGACCAACCAAAATGTGTTGGAAAAATATGCCTTAAAGGGGAAGAATATGAGTTAAGCAGCAAAATCCAGCAGTTTTTATTAATATCGGAAGGCGGCTATTTTGCCACTTGCTGTCGAATGGAAATGATACGACGGCCATCACGACGAAAGTCAAGCATGTCAAAATGTGTGCTCGTCTTGTCGCAAAATGTGACATACTTACGTCATCGTATTTTTTGTTTCTCTCTCCCCTCATGGGATCCTAATACTTGCTATTTTTCATCAGGAGTATATTTTGAAAGGAGTGGTCAACGCTGCGCTGGGGCAACAACTTGGATCGGTGAGTGCTTGTTTTTAAACTCCATGCAGTGTGTTCTGTATTTGTATCTGTACTAACTCTGTGTCTGTTTTCCCAGAGGGAAACTTACTTGAAAGTCGCCCAGCAATTCTTTCAGTTGGTCGGAGGCTCATCTTGCGAGTGCGGTACGCAGAGAAGAAATGTGAATGTTTTTTGTGCCGGAGTTGTGTGGGCAAGCAAAGCGTGTGTTTATTTTTGTTTGGTGTTTTTCAGACACTATTCCTGGCAGACAGTGCATGGCTTCCTGTTTCTTCCTCTTGAGGAAGTTTCATGATGTGCTCACATACCTCAACTCAATCAAGGTTCTTATTGATGCACTGTGTATTATATCACGCTGTCAAAATCGCATTTGATACGAATTATGAAGCACATACTGTAGGCGACTTGTGACTGTTGCTTATCTTATGTCCTCTTAACTGTGCCTTTTATTTTAGGGTTACTTCTGTAACGATGATACATTTAATTTCAACTATGCTCAGGCCAAGGCTGCCATTGGTAACTTCAAAGAAGCGGAGGAAGTATGTCAGCCCTGCTTTATATTACTGCTTTATATTCTTTTCATTCGATTGTTTGCTAATTTTTTTTTCATGTTTTCTTTCCAGAGTTTTCTTCTGATTCAGAGTGAAAAGATCAAGACTGACTTTGTATACCTCAGCTGGCTGGCCCGCTGCTGTATGAATTTTATTTTCTTATTTACAATAATGCAGTTGTAGTAGATATCTACGACGGCGTATTAGGGACACGTATAAATATATTTTTTAGGGTGGGGCGGTAATATCCAATGAAAAAAAAATCTTGAATTTGTGACTTTATAGTGGCAGATTTGCAAGAAAAAAAACTCAGAAACTTACGAGAAATACACGTAGCATACTACTCGGATGTTCGTGCCAATACTTTGCAGTCGGGTTTTCAAATAAGAAGATAGTAATTTCTTTAGCAGAGATTAACCGTATGATGTTAAGCATTCACGCTTTAAAACATTGGGTACTGCCAGCGACAAAGATGCCTCGCTTGAAGGTCCACACCCCGAGGATCAAGCATTGAAGTTAATTTGTTAAAATGTATATTTACTTGTACATTTATGTTTCCAGAATTACTACTTACACATTCATACATTTTTGTATATATATATTTTTTGTACAAGTAGCGAATATGCTGTTCTCCGTCATTCACTTGCATTTACCTAAAGTATGCTAGATTCTGATTGGTTATGGTTAGTCAGCTGATAGGGGGTCGGGAAGTGTTGTCGCTCTAGCTGTCGCGTATGATGAGTAAAGTTTAAATTAACTCCTTTGCTCCCAAAAACATATAAATATGTTCTATTTTAAATGTTTTAAGTGTCCCAAAGACGTATATATACAATATTTTGTTTTTACATATTTATAAGTTGTTTTGTTTATGTTAGCACATACAGAAGGCTTTGATGCAGCCTCTCAACTGCAGAGAACAGGTGAAGCAATGGTAGTAATTACAAAAACAACCAGAAGGTGGCAGAATTTAAGAAATTAACCAGGGCCATGTTGAAAACAAGCTGTTTCCTCACAATTCTAAACAGATTTGTGAATAATGATAAAACCTAGCCATATTCTAATGCTAAATGATGCAAAATGGAAACAGATAGAAATATATTTTTTTATCCTGATGAAAGAAGAGACTCTAATCTTTCTTTTGGTAGGTTCCATGTTTTTATAGCAAAGGAACACAATATTCCGTGCCCCTTGCAAAATCAGTCAAAATACGGTAAAACAGTCGGGAGCGAAGGGGGTTGCTTCAGTGAAAATGGCTAAGAATGAATGAGTTAAGAAGAAATCCGTCTCCATCCTGCCTTTTCATTTTATAAAGAGTGTTCCATTAACCACCAACGAATCCTTACGTTAACTCCTGGTGGACAAAAGCCAGTGCCTCGTCCAGACTCCAGACTATAGCTACGCTACAGATTTCTTGCAAGATTTAGTTGTTTTTTTTTCTCCATATCCATTCCTCCACTTGACTGAAATCTACCTCCAGTTTTTTGAATGTGTGACTTTTCCTTGTCAGACATCATGAACAAGAAGGCTCGTTTCGCCTGGGAGCTTTACTTGAAGATGGGCACTTCCTCTGACTCCTTCAGTCTGCTTCAGCTCATCGCTAATGACAGCTACAAGGTAGCCATGGAGATAATATGCTAAACATGTACCGTTATGTTATATTTTATGTTGTGATGCATATACTTGGTAAAATACAGAGCGTTGAATTTTGCATTCCAATTGTCTTCCAGTTGGTGTATTTTCTTGCTTTCAGCCCTTTATAATTTTATATGGAGAGATTTGGTAAGCATCTCTAGTTTTGTTTCAGATGGGCCAGTTCTACTATGCAGCCAAAGCATTTGACGCACTGGAGAAGCTGGACCCAGGCTCCAACTACTGGGAAGGCAAGAGAGGGGCATGCGTTGGCATCTTTCAGCTCATTTTAGCCAACAAGGAGTCAAAGTACGTTTCTTTTTTTTTTTTTTTTTTTATAACATACACTGCTTTTTAGTAGCTTTTTGTTAGACCAGCACTCAGTGTAAGGCTTATGCTACACGGGCCCTCTATGAACAGAATTGCTAGCTCAAAAATCATTTTGTAAAGCACCAGGATGCATAGCATTACACAAGCATTTAAATGTCAAATTAAATAAATAAGAAGAGTGAAAGATGGCCTATTGTGTGTCATTGGTGTGCCAGGGAGACACTGAAGGAGGTGGTGCTCGTGCTGCGCAATTCTGCAATCCCGCAGGTGGAATACATCATCCGAGTCATGAGGAAGTGGGCCAAAGACAACCGAGTCTTCCTCTCGTGACCCACTCCCGAGTTATGTGTGGACGCTGTGCTCACAGCAGCTTGTCACGATGAATACATGTTTCAAGCTAACATTATTATATCTGGTATGCAGTTTAGTTTTGTACTCTATAGAATGTGTGACTGCCTGTATTTTGTATAAAACAAATATATATACATTTAAATTATGAACACTGTTGTATTCTTTTTAATCTGAGTGACAATTCAACTAATGTAGAAACAAAGCAATTAGTTTGCAGTGAATGAAAATGAATTAAAATGACAGCTACCATGTACACCCACCCAACCTAATGAGATCCAAAAATTCTGCCTTTACAAAGATGATGCATTGTAATCTTTGTTTTTCAATTACAACTCTTGTATTAGTGCAAAAATGTGTTAAATAAATAAAAATAAATTACTCCAGTAGGCCTATATAAAAGGACTCAACTCAACTTTATTTATAAAGCGCTTTAAGATCAGTCAAGGAATTAAAAGTATTAGTCGAGCTGACATTTTTTTGTCTTATTGTAAGGGATTTAAACAGTTGCAGTACATAACATCCATATGGAAAAGGACAGTGGGAGAATTTAAAAGAAATCATTTTTAGGGATTGGTTTTATTGTAGCTTGTGAGTGCAAGAAGACATTTAAATTATCTTATATTTCAGTGTAGATATATTTACAGGGTCTTTGTTATTTATTTATTTTGTGTGTGTTTGGATGAGACGCAGCACATTACCTTGCCACAGCGGGGGCCTATTCAAGTATTGGCTTTGTTCTGGGTCCCCCACCCCCAGGGGGTTAATCCGGCCTTTGGTATCACTATCTTTTCAAATCGTGCCATATACTGATGGGTCAACAGGTGTCGCCTCTGCTGCCGTGTGAAAACAAGCATTTGGGTGACCAGCCACGACATCAGCGTGGCTGTCATTCAGCTGCCATTGTTGGGAAAATAAACGCTGCAATCAGCATTTTCTTTTCCTGAGACGTTCAATAATATGGTAGTTTCTCTTGGTTAATCACTTTATGGGACGTCACGAGTCAGACGTAACGAGTGAGCATCCTGTCCCTAGGCCAGACTCTTTAAAAAGGTAATTAATAGAGTAAAGTAGTAGTAATACTGCTATTATCGCCTGTTGTGTCAGGGGGCGGGTCTAAGGTCGGGGCAGCCGCGGATTGGACGTCTTCACACCGCTCCAGTGGCACGGCGTTTCCGGTCCGCGTGTGCGCGCATGCGCAGTGACCCCTCTTCCCCCGTCTGATATTTTATTTACTCCCAAAACCAAGATGGCTCCTGTGAATGTGTCGGTCCCATAGCACATCGAGGATGCGAGTAGCTGCCGGAAAAACAACTTTCTCCCGACCGTCGCATCCCCTGGAGTCCGTTTCGTATGGTTGGGAGGAGGCCTCCACCTCCGCGTAGCCGCTAAGCAGCTGTTGGGGCTTCGCGGAACCGTCCTCAAGGCACCAATTTGGAGTAGTTTGGCCAAGTATCCTGGTCTCCTCCTCGCCGTGTGTCCGGAGAGAGGTGCAGGAAGGCGGCTCATCCAAATGGCCGAACCGAGAAAAGTGCAGTTTGTCACCCTGTCGGCATTCGCGGCCGGGGTCGCCTCGGAGTCGAGGAAACGCCGGTTGGAGGACGAGGCCGACTACAACTTAAGCGAAGACGACGACGAGGTCGTAGCGGTGGTGGCGGAAGGGTTGACGGAGACCGGGGCAGGAGGCGCCGCCAACCGCCTCACCAAAGCCGACGAGAAGGACAAGGCTGGATCCGAGAAGAGGGCGACGGTGCGACTCAACCTGCCCCTAAGCGAGCCCGACGACCGCGCCTCTGCCGAGTTCAATTACGGCGAACTCCTCCACAACCTCCAGGTACGTCCCCCCTTCACTTCAAGTGAACCGGACTCGGGATTTTATTGCACTTTGCCGTGTTTGTGTGGACTTGTCATGGCTTGGATAAGACAAGAAGAGGAGGAGCGGGGGGAAGTGCACCTTGTCCTTCCGTGGATGACCAAAGCAGAAAGCCAGCGGAGGAGGGGGGCTTCGTGTTCAACTCCCAACTCGGTCGTTTTGGACACCATTTGGAGTGGAGGCTGTCTGTGACACGACCGGGCTCGTTATGACATGGTGGTGCTGCTACCTGTGTCGCCGCCTCTCGCTTGCCCAGCAACAGTCACACAGCCATTAGAGGCGTCCACATGCCACATGCAGCAGCAGCCTCCTCCTCGCTGCTTGCTCGCTGGCCCTCTGGCTGCAGCTGAGAGATGAGCACCAGGATGTAGCATGTCACACACTCCACCTGGGCCCCACCACGGATTGCTTGATTTACACCACTGCAAGCCAGAGGTGTCAAAAGTGCTTCCACTTTCTACTTTACTAGAAATACAGATAGCCTACTTGTAGGAAGAAAAAAAAAAAAACTAAGAGTACTAATTCAACTCATTTATTTAAGTCAAAGGTGGGTAAAACAAGTTCAAAAGTACAGCTTCAGAAATGAACAGGGAGTTTGCAGCTTTACAAAACTTGACAGTATGTTAAATGACTTGTTAAAAGATAAAGACTAAAAGTTATCACAATTACATTATGTTTCTATATCACAATTAGATTATTTTTCTAAATTGTGCGGCCCTAAAGTGTTCACTATGACAACTTCATGAAATCTTACTAACCAAGTGTTGCATAAACAAAACAAAACACAGAAGTCAGTAAACAAATGCAAGTCATATTCCAGCAATAATGCAAACAAATCTGTGGTTCAAACTATGCATGTTACAGTAGCTTAATCTTATTACACTCCAGTGCAGTACATTTGTAAAATTCAGTTCAGTTGTTTTAACTTATTACGTAGAATACATTTTCATTTAATCATTTTGAAATCCACTGGGCTCCACAGTTTAAAATAATGGTTGCCTATGTTGTGTTTCATTTCAGCAAATATGACATCCTAATCCTACAGATTCAACAATCAGTGCTTTACAAACAATACAATGTCTTTGAAACTCTGCTGTGCATAATAATTTGGAGCAGTGCATTTGAGCAAAAACTTTTTTTGTTGTTGTGAAAAAGAATACTGTTGTCATTGAAAGGTTTGCTTAAAAACATTCAAATTATTCTCTAACAGTTGATGACTTGAAAATTTGCATGTACTATTTATAAAAATCAGAGGAAAACTTCATTTGCATAATAATGTGGAATTAGGTGTAGTGGTACTGGTTACAGCCTACAGTGGGTATATTTTTTATGTCATTTAAAATCTACCATGATATGCGATTAAGTGTTGACCTGAATTTATTGCAGTTAGTTAACATCAGTTGCATTGCATTGGTTCTAGCCGAAGGACAAACCTCCAAGTGTGACTCTGGCCCCTGACCCAAAGGACCCCTTCAACGATGACGAGAGGGAGCGACTGCAGGTGGAGGCTCTTGCGAAGAAGTTCGAAAATAAATATGTGAGTCATTATGATTTATTTCTGTATCATTTTTTTGAAAGCGTACAACTATATTTTTGTTTAAAAATTTTTTTGATACAAATACTCTACATTGTATACAATTGTATTAAAAACATTAGCCTAATAGCATCAGTCATTTTGGAACATTTTAAGAAAACAAGAAACAACACAACAAATTCAAAAATCAGGAAGCGTCCAATTGCCTTGATTGAGCCTTTTTGTCGGTTACCATGAATTGGATTTGCTAAGCTGTCAAAACAAAACATTTTTAGCAAGCGCATTGTTGTTGTTTTAAAATTAATATCTCATTAAGTTAAACATTTTTGGGAAAATATGGTATTATTTTAAAGATAAATAAGTTGAACAAAAATACATAAAAGTAAACTTTGTGTTGGCATTCACAAACAACTGAAAGATTTTACTAGCAACCTCTTATTATGAAATAACTAATTCACTTCACTTTGTTGTGTACAAAACAATGAATGCAGAGGCATCAAATAAGTGTTTTTTTGTGTGTTTTTTTTAAAATATTTGTTTCATTTCTGTTTGGAGTATGTTTTCATTAACTATCACCTTTTACACCTCGACTTATTTTTTTTATTTTTCTGTGAACGTAACGTCACAAAATGTTTTTCTTGTTCCTTCAAGAAGTAAAAAAAAAATCTGCGGTTGCCATGGCAATAACATCCAGTTGTTTTAATTATGATGATTTTACCTCATGAAATGTCAGTTACTCAGTTTACCACCAACAGGATTTTAAAGCGGTCTTTTTTTTTTAAACTGTATTATATTACAGTGGTCTCTCTGTATTCGGGATATAAGGATGGAGCTAACCCTTTTTCTACAAGAATCTCCTCAACTCACTTCATCAAAGTTCTTTGGCACATGATGACGCCCAAAGCTTTTTGGCGAAGCGATACTTTTTTTGGCCTGAAAACGAAAACATCAAATAAGCGAGTTTTTCAGCAAATAGCGCATATTGGATTCACTATATGTATTTATTTGCTTTTAAATGTTATGTCATCACTTTATTTGTAAGATGGGTTTTAAGCAGGATCCCTTCATGTGATTTGGGCATTAAAATGAGTAATGTTAATGTATTTATTGCAGGGCAACATGACGAAGAAGAGAAAGGACAGAATGCAGGATTTGATTGATATTGGATTTGGCTATGATGAGACAGACCCCTTCATTGATAACTCCGAGGCTGTGAGTAAACCCCCCTTTACAAATACATACTGTGTATGATGATCGTAAACTTTGCAAAACCACATTCCCTCCACTGGCATCACTGTTGTTGTTGCTGACTCATCTGTCGTGACGACAGTGACATTGACGCTAACACTTTCATTAAGTGGCACTCAGCTTGTTGCTAAAAAATGGTACATGACTCAACATTATTAGATGATATCACAGCTTGTTTTATGCTCTTTTTCAAGTGTCTGGCAGTTTGTTTATTTATTTATTTATTTTTTCGGCAATAGAAATGTCTTTGGCCTAGCAGGATTGATTGAAAGGCTGGTTTTACACTGAAAGGTTGAGGACACACGATTCAATTTTTTAGATATATTTTTTAGGACTTTCAAGTGGCGCTATTCAGATGTGGGTCATGGCAGTTAAAGGGGGAAAAAAATGCTTGAAATTGAATACCTTCGGATCAGAATGAGGTCTCTACCGAATGTGGATAAAAAGCCATCCAATGCGAGTGCAGCATAGACACACAGATAAGATATAGTATATAATATGTATTGGTGACATTTCCACACCTGCATCAGTACACACAACACAAATAAACACATAAAATGAAAAAGTTAGACCAAATTGTAATGCCTCACATGGGGTCAGGGACACAGCCACTCAATTGCTTCAAGAGACAATCAACTGATTGATCTTGCTTAATTAATTCACCAAGGATTTGCGAAGTTCAACCATGGTTGGAGGTCTGTGCTCCACTCAGGATGTTTGAGTTTGTTTTGTGTTGTTTAACCGTTAAAACCCAATGAACAACGGCAACAAACCGTTTTTCTGTTTGTCCGTTAGTATGATGAGCTGGTACCTGCCTCTTTGACCACAAAGCTGGGCGGTTTTTACATCAACACCGGGACGCTGCAGTTCCGAGCGGCCTCCGACTCCGAAGGCGAGGACGACAAGGTGAGCTAGCTCGTTGTCCCGTTTGCGCATCTCAAGTGCAACATTTGCTGAGTTAATTGATGTTATCCTCTCATAGCAGAACGCAAATGACAATAGTGAGCAGGCCAAGACGACGACGAAGAAGGAGCTGACCAACCAGGAAGAGAAGAAGAGCAATGAACCTAAACAAGGGTAAGTAATAATTCCGAGTATGGTTATAATGGTATACTTTTTTTCAAGTTTAGTTAGTTTTACTTTTTAAAAAAATAAATAAAAAATAAATAAAACAACTAACGTTTCCAAATAACTGTTTGAACCTTGTAAGGCCTTACAGCTGTAATAAAACAGGAAGAGGAAAATAAATGCAACCTTAAAAGCTTATAATTGAGAGAGACAGTTTTGCTTTAAAGGTGAAAAGTTTTGATAACATACTTTTTAAATAGATCTCCAGAGAGGGAAATTCCAGGGCGTGCCTCTGCATGATATTGATTTCAGATATTATTAGTCATTTGAAAGTGGCTCTGGATGTTCACCCATCGTAGCTACCAAGTCATGAGTAGGGACCTGTGGTTATGTAAATTACGTAACAGTGAGGTGGAAGTGCAAAAAAAATCATGTACACATTTTTAGAAATAGGAAGATAGAAGTTATTAAAAAAAGACAATTGTCTCTAATACAGTATGTTCCCTGTAAATCACGGTCTAATTGGACACAAAAAGCACGAAATGCTCGAACATGTCATGAAAGGTCGGTCCACTTTTAGCATGCTAATGAAGCCTGCGTGACAAGAAGGAGGCCCTCGCCTGCAACTTGAGGCAGCGGGCATGCTGACTCGCTGTCAGTCCGCAGCCACCTTGGAGAAAAGCGCTCCATTATCCACGCTCACATAGGCCAAATAGTCAAACATGAAAACAAGAGCTAAAAATAGCAGTGGCAGCCATTGTGTCTTCACGAGTGCGGAGGATGCTGGCTGGATGTGTGCGACAGCTCGTTCACGCTGCAGGTTAAGCCGACCTCATGCGCGCACCACTCATCTTTTAGGGTGTCGCTAGATCTTTATTTTTGCACGAAAAAAAAAAAAGGCAATCTGTTATAATCAATTGTGGATTAATTGTCCTGAGCATGATGAGACAAAATGAAGTGCACTACTTGCATTGATGGATCACTTTCAAATAGTTTGTCTTCTAAATTTTAATGATGTAGTAAAGATAAATATACAATTAAATAATATCTCTAGGCCATTTCCTGAATAATTAAAAAATAAAGGTAACTAAAATAAACAAAATATTAGATGTCAATTGTGAGCATTTATTTACATAATTTAATTTATTACTGCATAATACTTAATTCGTTGAAAATTTATTTATTTTTCCTCTAATTTTCAAGTTAACTAATGAGATGATGTATATGTTTCACATAATGGATGGATGAATATATTGATATAACTGAATTAATATAACGGATGGAGTTCAATCTATATTCCACAGGTATCTTAAAAAAAATGTACTCACTGTTTGACTGCCTGTGTATAGTATATTGACACTATTAAAAGTTGTTTTCTTTAAAGCAATAGAATTACATCTCTCTCAATGAACTTCTAAATAAAATAAAATACTGTATATAAATAAAGTACCATTCAAAGAATGAATACATTTTCTGGGATTCCCTGTTCAAAAAATCTTAATCTTGCAGGGCTGCCCATGACAATTTACTTTTTTTTTTGTTCATGATATTGCATTTAAATTCTGAAAAAAATGTAAAAAAAAAAAAAAAAAAAAGCTAAAAAAAAATGTGATCGAGGTCTGAACCCTAAAAATCTTATTTGACATTTTCAGTTGCTTTTTTCTCAAATCATCAAAGCAGTTTGTAATTTGTGCTTTTGTAGCTATTTTGGGATCTGAATTAAAACGTAATGTCTTTTTGAACTATACTAGATGATAGCCAAGTTTTGTCGTCATATTTTTGGCATGTTCAAAATGCGTAAATTCAAAAAGCAAACTTCCCCAACAGAGTGGCAGCTGTCAGCCTCCATCGGCCTGAGAAGAAGAAGCGCAAGAAGCTGATGAAGGACTCTTTGTATTTGGCCGCCATGTTGCGCCGCTTCACAATGGAAAAAGAGCAGATGAGGAAGAATAACCTCAGCGTGGCTCCCGCCGGCCTGGCGGGAGGCGTGGCCAACAAGCCGTGCGCCGCCGACGCGGCCAAGCACCTGCTGGCGTCCGACTCCGCCCACCCGCCGGTCGACGGCAACGCTGCCCCCGCCGTTGCCGCCAACAGTGACCTCTTGCTGGCGGACCTGACCGGCGACCCTGCCGTGATGTCACTGCTGGGCTCGGCCAACGAGAAGGAGCTGCAGGATCTCCTCGGCGACCTGGACTTCGGCTTGTTGGACGGCGAGCAGCACGCCGCGTCGACGGTCAGGGAGAACGGCATTCTGGGAGTCGGCGCGCCCGGCCAGAAAGGAGGAGCGGGCGGGGGCATCCAAGGGCGAGGCCTGGGGTCTTCCAGTGGACTGTTCTCTCCGCCGCCGCTGCCTGGGGGGCTGCCCCCTCCTCTCGTCAAACGCATCGAGGACCTGCGGGCGGTGAGTCATATGTTAACTAGGGATCATGTAACAATATCCAAACATCATGATACGATATTATCACGATATGAAGCTTACGATATGATGATGGGGAGGTTGCCGATATTTAAAAAAAGGGTATAACATTGAAAAAAAAAAAAAAAAGATCTCAAACTAAAAAGCACAATATTGTGCTGTTAACTTGTACATAATAGCAATGCATATAAACCACCTACAATCTCTAATAACAATATTGAGGCGCTTACTTGTTAATGAGTTCCTCCACATAGTGACTGGGTTCACAGGCATATTACGTTCCCCTTCATCTGACAATTAGCGTAGATTTTAAACATAGAAGGGCCAAAACATCCCTAATGACAATTAAATTGCACTAAAAAACTAGCCACCAGAGGGTGCTAGAATTACCCAAATGGAAATCGACCTGACTTTTTTTTAACAGATGTGTTCCTTTTAAAGGGATACTTGACTCATTGAGCCATTTTCAGCAGTAAAAAGTTAATATTTTGTCTATAATTAATGTGGTAACTCCATTATTTTTCACGTACAGTTAATACCTTTAAAAAGTAATTTTCTACTTGCTGTCGACTAATGATGACATCACCTGTGCTGAGGAAGTAGCTAACGACCAATCATGGCTCAGTTTATTGACCAAACCCAGAAAACAGGTGAGCCATGATTGGCCGTTACCTACTTCCTCAGCACAGGTGATGTCATCATCATTCGACAGCAGGTAGAAACATTACGTTTTAAAGGTATTAATTGTACATGTAAAATAATGAATTCATCAAATTAATTCTGGACAAATTATTAACTATTTCACTGCTGAAAACTGTTCAATGAGTCAAGTATCCTTTTAAATATCGTGAATATGACGATGACGATATTGTGGCAGTTTCAATATCACGATATCCCCGATATTTCCCTTATCGTTACATCTCTATTCTCTAATGTTAACGAGGGCAGGTGACGCTAAAACAAGAGGGACAAACTGTTCCATCAACACCAGTTCCTCAAAACACTCTGTAGTCTATCATTAACCTGCTTTTTGCTGACTCAGCTGTCCCCCCCACAATTTCCCCTCCCACAGGCTTCTCGTCAGTTTGATCAAGAGGGCAGAAAGAAATTTTTCACCCTGGACATGAATAACATCCTGCTGGAGTGAGTATGACAAAGCGCAGCTCTGCTGCATGGCCAGCAAAGAGCCTCACGAGGCTTTTGTGCAGCGCCGCCGTCCGCTCGCGTTCTCTCCGTCGCTGTTGAATTGACCGTGTGTCCTCTGTTAGTATCGAGCTCCAGGTGCAAAAGCAGCCTCCCGACGTGCGCTCGGGCGTCTACGCGCACATGGAGGCCTTCGTGCCGTGTAACAAGGAGGCGCTCCTCAAGCGGCTCAAGAAGCTCAGCCTCAAGATCCAGGTGAGGGCGGCTCAGTGTGACAACGGACCCACGCCGACGCCGACGCCCAACAGCAAGGTGCTCGCCACACTCGACTCTGACTTTAAGATCTGTGCCCGCCTTTTTGTCTTTCATGTGTTTTGCACAGTTGATGTTTCACATATTGCCGCAATCCTGTGAAAAACATTTAACTCATTCACTCGCAGCCATTTACACTGAAGCAACCCCATTCACTCCCATTTGTTTTACTGGATTTTGACTGCTTTTGCAAGGTCCACAGAATATTCTGTTCTATTGCTATGAAAACATGGAACCTCATCTTTCATTAGGGAAAAAAAAGTATTGTCCCCGTTTCCATTTTGCAGCAATTAGCATTAGAATATTGCTAAGTTTCATTATTATTCACAAACCTGTTGAAAACAGTGGCAAAAAAGAGCTTGTTGCAAATGGCCCTGGATGATCTCTTATACTCTTCTGCAACCTGGTGGCCGTTTTTTTGCAATAACTACCATTGCGTTAAACAACCTCTTCATGTCAGAAGCTCTATCAAAGCCTTCTGTATGCTCTAGTATAAAAAACAAACAAACATAAATACGTCTTTGGGAGTGAAGAACAAAGTATTGAAAAACGTATTTATACGTCTTTGGGTTTGAATGAGTTAAATGGGAAGTCAACCTTAAACATTTCTTGACAATAATATGTTATATGTGAACTAACTAGTCTAAACATGATACCCTGAATAATATTACATTTGTGGAATTAAGAGTTATGAAGCAAAATCCAGCCATTTGTATCTATCTCAGGGCCAGCCATGTTGCCACTTGCTGTCAAATAAAGATGACATCACAGTGGCTCAGGACTCCAGCAACGACCAATCACAGCTCACCTATTTTCTGAAGATGAACTGTGATTGGTTGTTACTTGAGACCTGAGCAACTGTGATGTCATTTTCACTCGATAGCAAGTGGCAAAATGGCCGCCTTTTGATATTGATTACAAACTGCTGGATTTTGCTGCTTAACTCTTGTTCCACTAATGCAAAATTAACGAAAATACCATATTTAGCCTAGTGCGGCTGCATAGAACATATCTTGTCTTTTGTTTTTTTTGTTTTTTTATAACGTTTCTGGGATACATTCACCTTCATCCCATAAACACACACAAAAAAAAAAAAAATGAACATGTTTTTTTTTTCCCCCACAGGGCATAGTTGACGTAGGAAGTTTACATCCCAGCCATCCATTTTCTATAGCACCTTTTCTTTTTTAGATTGTAAGGATGCCACTGTGTAATGTAACTATTTTACTGATTTTATATTTGTGGACATAAAATATATATATATATATATCTATATATATCTATATATATATATATATATATATATATATATATATATATATATATATATATATATATATATAATTTTCAAATGATTTGGCCCCTGTGTCAAATTGAAAAAAAAAAAAAAAAAAAAATCTAATATGCTTCTCACTGTACTAGACCATTGTGCTACTTGTGAACACATCCCTAATGTAAAAAACAAAACAAACAAAATGAGACCATTATGAATTTAAGTGACCTACTGTACAAGCTAATAAATAGTAACCAAAAATATATTTAAAATGACCTCCATTTAACACATTTGCAGTGCACCTGGAAGGAAAAGTGTCCGAATTTTACATGATTACATTTTTTTTTTTTTTTTATATTCTCCAGCTCATGGCCAAATGTAGTCATTCCAAAAAATGGATGGGAGGATGAATGATGTTCATTTTTCATTTTGGCCTTTGTCTCCACCTGACTCCAACTGCACATATTCACTGATAATCACTAATCACCTGAGCTGCTTTGTGAATAACAATGTTTGGACTGCAGCCTTCGACTGTAAGCCAGCCCTTTTATTAGAATGCCGTCGACAGCGTTGCAGTGACATCAGTCAAGGTCCGCAGCTGTCACGTTCCTGAGTTTCCCCACTTTGTTTCTGCCTCGTCAGCTCCTTTCTATTCCCAAATGTGTTTGGCGTAGGTGGCAGACTTGAATAATGGCCTCCGCTGAAAACCGGTCAAGCTTTTGTTGATGAAACACGTGAATACAATCCTGCATACATCTAACTGCAGCCTCCCTCCTTCCTCCCTCAGGATGACAGGATGCAGATGCCGCTGCTGGAGCTCAAACTGGCTGTGTGCAGTGTGATGCCCGAGCAGATCGCCAGGTACAACATGGACTGCATGGCCAAGGTGGCAAAGTAAGTTGAGAGTGCATGTTTTTGCAGTTTGCATTAAAGTAAGGGGTGTCGAAATTAGTGTCGTTAATTTTGAGTTCCTTTAACGCCACTAATTTATTTTTTATGCACAATTAATGATCTCACCTTACTTGGAAAATCTGTACTGGGGGAATTCCAGTCACAACGAAGCAGACACATCCATGTCAAAATTTAGCAGATATAAATTTAATAATAATGCATATATTTGTGGAGACTGGGCTCAAGTTGTATTATACAATTTTAAAACTGTGCAGAATTTCATGTTACTTCATGTTAAAGATTAGATTGCTCTTAATTAATATAAGAAAAATGCATTAAGCTCTCAATAACATATTACAAATGCAATTATGCCATCTAGTGGCAGAAAAGTAACTACAACACAAATCAATATCACACTCGTTTTTACAGTACCGTACCTGCACATCTTTTTTAAGTTTAACTAAATTTTATGAATTATTATGAAATTACTGTATCAAGGGCTAAAAGATGCAGCCATATTTCTGAGTTTAACATTTTTTTTTCCACTTTTATGTTGCCAAAGATTATGAAAAATATTTTATTGTACATTTTTGTGTACATTCAAAACATATAACATCTGCGATTAATTGTGAGTTAACTATCGAAGTATTGCAATTATTTCCGATTAAAAAAAATTGAATCGCCCGACACCCCTACTTTAAAGTTTCTATTTTTTCGGATTATTGTCATAATACAAACTTCCTATCCATGCTGTCAGGCGGAATACAAAATTGTTTTGTGTCTTTCCACCTACATGTTATATTATGGATTTCACATCTATGTGAAAATTGTCAATATTTTGTGTGGCCACCATGAAGTTTTTGTCTTTAGTTTGAAGATTAATTTATGTACAATATTCTGTTTTTACGTTCTTGTTGTTGTGTGTGTCGACATCCCTGTGACTGTGTGCATATGCAGGCAGCAGTCGGAGGAGGGGGAGAAGAACGGCTCAGAGGAGGAAGATGAGGAGAAACCCGGGAAAAGGGTGATGGGTCCACGCAAAAAGTTCGTCTGGGATGACAAGCTTAGGTATGAACTGGACCACATTGCGTTCGGCTTCATTTGAAATCCAAGACAAAGATTTTGTTCTTGGCGTCCGTCTAAAATGTAGAGTTTATTGTACGTGTGTGCACAGGAGTCTGCTTTGCACGCTGGTGCGAGTGAAGCTGAGCTGCTATGACATGGAAAGCCAGTGTTCTCTGTCCGTGGAGGACTACCTCAAGGCCTTTTTGGAGAACGAGGTCAAACCACTGTGGCCCAAAGGCTGGATGCAGGCCAGGTCTGTTTGGATGTGTGTCCGTTTCCTGTTTACGCTTTGATACCTAACGAATGTCACATTTAAGATCGCAAGTCAGATTATTGTCTTGGAAAATGTCTTTGGAGTATGTTGAACAGTCAACAATAATTGTAATAAAATGTCATGTGAAGTTTTAAAATAATAAATAGGACAAAGGCTCAACATCGCAGTTATAGTACTTGTTTTAAATTCAGGGTCTGTTTTTCACATGAATATTTACTGTAATTATGACTTCTACATTGGCATAGGTTAGTCTGGCATTTTTCAATTTATAGTACGCACAAGCTTGTCATTGACACCCTGTGGACTGAGTAGATGAGGTGTTTAAAAATAAATAAATAAATAAATCAAATACAAAAAAATGCAGACACAGCACCCTCAGCTGGACAAACATTAGAATAACACAATTTTCCTCTTTGTCCTTACGTTTCTAAAACTTTTCAACAACAACAAAAACTACATTGGTGTTGCTGCAATTAATTTGATTTGACGTTTAAGAAAAACAATGCATATTTCATGTGTTTGTTTGTTTTTTCTCCCTTTTTGTGTGTTTAGGATTTTGTTCAAGGAGAGTGTGTCAGTTCACATTCACCTCACTGGAACCCTGTGAGTATTTATTTCTCCCGTGTCAACTGAACGTGAGCACTCGCGTCGAAATGATTGTCAGCGTTTCTTGTCGTATTCTTCTTTCTAGAGCGAAGAGGAGAGTGCTGCCCGGTCCCAAGGCCAAGGCCAAGGTCTGTCACACAACTGTATGTTTATATTGACTTCTTCACAATAGATCACCAGTGAATGTAGCATTGTATTTATTATTTTGTGTAAGTGATCATATGAACTTGGGGGGGCAATATGGCCAAAAAATAAAATCTCTCTCTTTTTTTTTTTCTTTTTTTTTTTTTTTTCTCGCCTGTCATTCAGGGCAATTACAAGATTATAATTTTAATCGATTTTAATCTAATAAACCCAACAAACATTCATTAAAGTTTTTATTTATTTATTCAAAAATAATTCCTGTGCAAAATGTTCAGACAATAATGTATACGGATTCAAAATCAATTTTGACATAAACCAAACATTCATAGTCTGCGCTTAAATGCCACAATTAGTAGTTGGTACTTGGTAGCTATTATTATATTATATTATATTATATTATATTATATTATATTATATTATATTACTGCGATTGGTTGGCAACCAGTCCAGGGTGTCCCCCGCCTACTGCCCAGAGCCAGCTGAGATAGGCGCCAGCACCCCCCGCGACCCTTGTGAGGAATAAGCGGTCAAGAAAATGGATGGATGGATATATTATATTATATTATATTATATTATATTATATTATATTATATGTAATACATGTCTTGAAACCACTCATCCAGCATTCTGCCACTTGTGCAAATTTCCAACTTACAATAACATTTGGATGTACATAAAAACAACAGCTTTTAATAATCCAGAAGACAAAACTCAATTTCACAATTTAACAAATTCTCAATGACCCAGTTTTTAAAATGACGAGTAAACGTGTAAAACACTAGCATAGATTTATACAAATCAGTGCATTTTGATATTTTTCTATTTTTATCAGTTGTGAGAAATCCAAATAACATGAATAAATAACATTCATTATTCATTGAATGAACAATGAATAAAAATTATTTCAGAAGCAATAATCAGGAGCTAAGAAGTAGCTCTCGGATGAAAAAAAAAAAAAAAGTCAGAACGGTGAGGCAGATGCGCTAAATATTCATCTGTTTTCTGAAGCTTAGCCATGATTGGCTGTTTGCTGAGCCCTGAGTAACTGTGATGTCATTTTCAGTCGACAGCAAGTGGCACAATGGCCACCCTGAGATGGATAAACATGGATGGATTTTGCTGCTTAACTCGTATTCCACAAGCACAAAATTAATCAGTATGCTGTATTTAGACTAGTGGGGGCGCATAAAACATTACTATTGTCAAGAAACAATTTTTGATGTATTGTGTGTACTTTTTATGTGTCCAGGAGGGCGTGTGGGTCCGCAAACCTCCGCTCGCCACGCCCCCCTCCCTGTGCGCTCCCGCCTCATCAGCTTCCTCGGCGATCTCGACTCGCCCGCCGCCGCTGCCGTCGCCGTCGGAGCTCATCTGTCTGTCGGACTCTCTGGATGAGGATCTGAGCGCGCCTTCTCTGGACTCCATCTCGCACGCGCTCGCCCTCCTCAGCAACGCCGCCAAGGGCCTCGGCGCCGCCGACAGTCCCTTGTCGCCACCGCCGCCGCAGGTTCCCACCTCCTCCCCGCCCCCCGTTACCCCCCACTACCCCTCACAGGCCACGTGCGTCGCCCCCGCCAAGGCGGTGTGCGCGCCGATGGCTGCTTCTACCTCCTCCAGGGCGCCCTGCAGGCCCGCCGACGCCACCTACAGTCTGGTCAAGGCGGCGGGCGCACCCAGCCAGAGACACGTAACCGCGACGACCGCCAACAACAGGCCAAGCACCATAATTGGTGGCAAGATGCAGCCGCACCCTTCCCCGTCACCGCCAAAACAGCGCCCCCCGCCCACGCCGTCCCCTCTGATGCCCCCCCATCATCAGAAGGGCTTGCCGGTGGGTACCTTGGGGGTCCCGCAAAGTGTCGTCAAGGGCGGGCCCAAGTTGGGCGGCGTCAGCAGTAACGGCGGCACGGCGCCGTCGTCCTCGCCGTCCCCGCAGTCCCGCCCCGTCTCCACGCCGCACCCTCCCACCTTGCCGTCCTTCTGTCCTGTGTCGTCGCCGTTGCCCGTGTGCCAGACCGCCCCCGCCACTCAAGGCAAAGCCCGCACCCCGCAGGCCCAGCCCAACTTCATCACGCCCATGCAGGCCACGCTGACCAAGCCCTCCCACAGTACCAACTCCTCCCCCATCATCAAGCTGACCCCTCGCCCGCCGCCACCCACCCCGCCCCCCTCCTCTTCATCCTCTTCGTCGCCCTCGCCGTCCTCTTCGCCCTCGCACCCACCCGGCCCCAAACACCAATACTCCCCCAAAACTTTCCGACCGCCTTTCGGCATCACGGGTAGCGTTCAAGGGACTGCGGCCAAGCAGACGACGGGTGCCTTCACGGGGGCGCCCAAACCTCCCGCCACCGCCGGCGCCCACAACTCCACCGGCAACAACAAGAGCTCCTCGGCCATCACAAACAAAACGCCGCCACCATCGCCCTCGGGGTCGGCCAATCATGGCCAGAGACGGAATCTGGTGGGCTCGGCCGGACCCAATTTAAAAGTGGGGAACGGCTGGGCGGCGGCGGGAGCTTTGGCCACACCCCCCACGACATCACACCTCTCACAGGTAATTTAAGAAATAGATTTGAAGAGCACATTAGAGGTAGGAAGAATTAACATTCAGTGCATAAAAAAAAAAAAAAAAGTCTACACACCCCTGCTCAAATGGCAGGTTTTTGTGATATAAAAAATGAGAATATTAGAAAAATATTCATAAAAGGAGTGTAGATGGTTTATGGTTGAAATGCATGCCTGTTGAAATTTTCCTGGTGGACTGGTGTGCAGCTGTGAAAAGCTCCGTCATCCATCTTGTTTCTCAGCAGTCTTGATGTGTCCTCTGGTGCGCCTTGCAGGTTTCTGCGGCGGGCGGCCCCCTCCTGGGCAGCCCCTCCACGCTGCCGCTGGGCTTCGGCATGCTGGGCGGCCTGGTGCCCGTCTCGTTGCCCTTCCAGTTCCCCCCGCTGCTCAACTTCAGCCCCCCCGGAGCCCCGGGCCCCGCCGGCATGGCTTCGGCCCCCGGCTCCAACTCAGGATACCCCCTAGCACAGAGCGACCTGTTGGGTGAGTGCTGCCCCAAGGCAAAATGTTTGACACAAAAAATTTGTATGTTTGTATGTGTTTATTTTTTGATGAGAGGGAGGGATGGATGGATGGATGGATGGATGGATGGATAGATAGCTATGATTGATAGATAAGCTAGCTAGCTAGGTATGATAGATGGATAAAATAAGCTAGCTAGCTTATCTATCTATCATAGATTGATAGCTAAGATAGATAGCTATGATTGATAGATAGCTATAATTGATAAGATAAGCTAGCTATCTAGCTTATCTGTCATAGCTATATCTAGCTTATATATCTATCATGGCTATCTATCATAGCTGTCTAGCTAGCTATGATAGATAGATAGATGAATGGATGCATAGATAGATAGATTCTCCTCATCCTCCATTTTGTGTCCCCTCAGAGCTGTACAAAAGTCTCCAGTCCGGGTCGCAGGCCGCTCTACCTCCTCACTTGCAGCTTGCTTTCTCAGGTAAGACTTTGTCTCTACTCATGTCACATAAAAATAAATAAATAAATTAGCCAACCTGTTTGTAAGTTGTTGTCCCTCCAATGAATAAATATTTGGTGCTGTTCTGTTCTCCTGCCATCAGACACCAACCAAAGTCAGGGCGGAGACAAGCGGAAGCCAAGCCACTGAGAGCTGCTCCATCGCAACAACATTGGACTCTTTTGATTGACTGATGATTGGGCCAATGGGATGCCACAGAGCTTTTTATCATCTTTTTTTTTTTTTTTTTTTTTTTTTTTTTTAAATTAAATAATTCAAAATGGACCTCGGTGGACTTTGGCACACAAATGAACTTTCTAGAACAAGAAAGAGCAGGTGAAGAGAAGGCTTATTTTAATTTTAGTTTTTTTTTTGTTTTTTGTTTTTTTTTGTCAACATGTTTACATCAAGCGACCTTGATCACTGTGGAAGGAGAAGACGTGAGGATTTCTATTTAAACGGCGGAGTGGAGTTTTCAACAAACAAAACAAAACAAGAATGAAAGAAATCTGATGCTTATTTTTCCTCTTTGTGTCCCTTTTTTTTAGAGTTTTTATTGTCGCTTCACTTCCTCCTCTTCTTTCTCGCTCCCACTGATGACTGTTAAGTAGTAGCTTAAATTATAAATATTGATAAATTATTTGTAATTTACACAGGGACATGTGATATGCCGTGTGCGTGTGCGTGTGTTGGAAAGAGATGTATGTGTATGCGTAGAGAAAAAGCAAACAATATACTGTTAATGAATTCCATATTCTCCCGACAATACGGAGTCAACGTTGCACAGGACGTTTTTATTTTATGTTGTTTTTTTTTTGGGTGCTGTTTCATCACACTGGACCTTTTTTTTTTTTTTTTTTTTTTAATTGTTGCGTGATAAAGACTTGAAATGCGAATGCAGCAGGGAGACGTGAGACAAGATTGTAGCTTACTTGAATGATTTTTTTATTTTTTTTGTCTTTTATTTTATTTTTTTATTTTTGTGTGTATTGCCATTTCTCCAACGTAACACACGCCTTAGTTTGAACGCCGGTAGAAAAATGTTCTATGCAGGATAAATGTGCAAAAGTAACCAGAACACCCCACAGCAATGCGCCCCACAGCAACCCCCCAGCCCCCCCCATATCCCCGTCCTCACCCATCCTTCCTTCGTGCTTAACTGACTGATTACCTCCGTTCACCGTTCTTCCTGACTTCCACCTTCCTCTGTTTGTTTGTGCGTGTGCATGAGAGACTGACATGGCCACACCAAGAATGACGCCAAAGATTGTTGTAGCTCTCCTCCAGATTGTGTGTGTGCGTGCGCGTGTGCGTTTCATGCAGAGTCATGTGACCCACAGCAGTGATTGACACTTCGGGTGGGTTGTGGGGGTGGTCAAAGGAGGGGTTGAGTGTGGACATATGTAAACGATAAGACGTTTCTCTGTGAATCAGTGGCTTCATTCAATTTTTTTTTTTTTAAATAGATTTTTTTTTTCTCTCCTGTGTGTCAACTATTAAAACAGGTGGTTTCCATGATGTGTCCCAACATTTATTGATGCAAAGCACACATTTTCTATTAAAAAGATGTCACTGCACATGCACACTTTTTTTTTTTTTTTTTAAAGGCCTTATTATACATGGTCGTTCAAAAAAAAAACAAAAAAACGCCTTATTATACATGGTCGTTTAAAAAAAAAAAAAAAAAAAAAAAGCCTGACTATACATGGTTGTTTAAAAAAAAATAAAAAATAAAGCCTTACTATACATGGTTGTTTTTCCAAAAACGCCTTAGTTTCTTTCTTTCTTTTTTTTCTTTTTTTTTTTTAAAAGGCCTTACTATACATGGTCGTTCAAAAACAAAAACAAAACAAAACGCCTTATTATACATGGTCGTTTAAAAAAAAAAAAAAGCCTTACTATACATGGTTGTTTCTCAAAAACTCCTTAGTTTTATTTATTTATTTATTTTTAAAGCCTTACTATACATGGTCGTTCAAAAACAAAAAGCCTTATTATACATGGTTGTTAAAAAAAAAGCAAAAAAAAAAAGCCTTACTATACATGGCTGTTTCTGAAAAACGCCTTAGTTGTTTTTTTTTTTTTTAAAGGCCTTACTATAGTAAGGTCGTTCAAAAACAAAACAAAATGCCTTATTATACATGGTCGTTCAAAAACAAAAACAAAACAAAACGCCTTATTATACATGGTCGTTTTAAAAAAAAAAAAAAAAAAAAAAAAGCCTTACAATACATGGTCGTTTAAAAAAAAAAAAAAAAAAGCCTTACAATACATGGTCGTTTAAAAAAAAAAAAAAAAAAAAAAGCCTTACAATACATGGTCATTAAAAAAAAAAAAAAAAAGCCTTACTATACATGGTTGTTTTTCCAACAACGCCTTAGTTTCTTTCTTTTTTTTTTTTTTTTTTTTTAAAAGGCCTTACTATACATGGTCGTTCAAAAACAAAAACAAAACAAAACGCCTTATTATACATGGTCGTTTAAAAAAAAAAAAAAAAAAAGCCTTACTATACATGGTTGTTTCTCAAAAACGCCTTAGTTTTTGTTTTTTTGTTTTTTTTTAAAGGCCTTACTATACATGGTCGTTAAAAAACAACAAAAAAAAAGCCTTACTATACATCCATCCATCCATCCATTTTCTTGACCGCTTATTCCTCACAAGGGTCGCGGGGGCTGCTGGCGCCTATCTCAGCTGGCTCTGGGCAGTAGGCAGGGGACACCCTGGACCGGTTGCCAGCCAATCGCAGGGCACACAGAGACGAACAACCATCCACACTCACACGCACACCCTAGGGACAATTCAGAGCGCCCAATTAACCTGCCATGCATGTCTTTGGAATGTGGGAGGAGACCAGAGTCTTACTATACATGGTCGTTTAAAAAAAAAAAAAAAAGGCCTTACTATACATGGTTGTTTTTCCAAAAACACCTTAGTTTCTTTTTTTTCTTTTTTTTTTTTCTTTTTTAAAAAAGGCCTTACTATACATGGTCGTTCAAAAACAAAACAAAATGGCTTATTATACATGGTCGTTTAAAAAAAAAAGAAGAAAAAAAAAGCCTTACTATACATGGTTGTTTCTCAGAAACGTCTTAGTTTTTTTTTAAAGGCCTTACTATACATGGTCGTTCAAAAACAAAAACAAAATGCCTTATTATACAAGGTCGTTTAAAAAAAAAAAAAAAAGCCTTACTATACATGGTTGTTTTTCCAAAAACGCCTTAGTTTCTTTTTTTTTTTTTTTTTTTTTAAAAGGCCTTACTATACATGGTCGTTCAAAAACAAAAACAAAACAAAACGCCTTATTATACATGGTCGTTTAAAAAAAAAAAAAAAAAAAAAAAAAAGCCTTACTATACATGGTTGTTTCTCAAAAACGCCTTAGTTTTTTGTTTTTTTTGTTTTTTAAAGGCCTTATTATACATGGTCGTTCAAAAACAAAATGCCTTATTATACAAGGTCGTTTAAAAAAAAAAAAAGCCTTACTATACATGGTTGTTTTTCCAAAAACGCCTTAGTTTCTTTTTTTTTTTTTTTTTTTTTAAAAGGCCTTACTATACATGGTCGTTCAAAAACAAAAACAAAACAAAACACCTTATTATACATGGTCGTTTAAAAAAAAAAAAAAAAAAAAAAGCCTTACTATACATGGTTGTTTCTCAAAAACGCCTTAGTTTTTTTGTTGTTGTTGTTTTTTAAAGGCCTTATTATACATGGTCGTTCAAAAACAAAATGCCTTATTATACAAGGTCGTTTAAAAAAAAAAAAAAAAGCCTTACTATACATGGTTGTTTTTCCAAAAACGCCTTAGTTTCTTTTTTTTTTTTTTTTTTTTTAAAAAGGCCTTACTATACATGGTCGCTCAAAAACAAAACAAAACGCCTTATTATACATGGTCATTTAAAAAAAAAAAAAAAAAGCCTTACTATGCATGGTTGTTTCTCAGAAACGTCTTAGTTTTTTTTTAAAGGCCTTACTAAGATTGTTAGTTTGTAACCTATTTTCATTTATTTTTCTTCCTCTGAATGTTAACTACTGTTTCTTGATGCTTATGTGTTGTCTTTCCTCGTGTAAAGCACATTGAGTTGCCTTGTGTATGAAATGTGCTATACAAATAAACTTGCCTTGCCTTGCCTTGCCTTACTATACATGGTCGTTCAAAAACAAAAACAAAATGCCTTATTATACATGGTCGTTTAAAAAAACAAACAAACAAAAAAAACACCTTATTATACATGGTCGTTAAAAAAAAAAAAAGCCTTACTATACATGGTTGTTTCTCAAAAACGCCTTAGTTTTTTTTTTTTTTTTTTTTTTTTAAAGGCCTTACTATACATGGTCGCTCAAAACAAAACAAAATGGCTTATTATACATGGTCATTTAAAAAAAAAAAAAAAAAAAAAGCCTTACTATACATGGTTGTTTCTCAAAAACGTCTTAGTTTTTTTTTTTTTTTTTTTAAAGGCCTTACTATACATGGTCATTCAAAAACAAAAACAAAATGCCTTATTATACATGGTCGTTTAAAAAAAAAAAAAAAAGCCTTACTATACATGGTTGTTTTTCAAAAACGCCTTTTTGTTTTTTTTTGGTTTTTTTTAAAGGCCTTACTATACATGGTCGTTCAAAAACAAAACAAAACGAAACAAAAAAAAACCGCTTTATTATACATGGTCGCTCAAAAACAAAACAAAATGGCTTATTATACATTAAAAAAAAAAAAAAAAAAAAGCCTTACTATGCATGGTTGTTTCTCAGAAACGTCTTAGTTTTTTTTTAAAGGCCTTACTAAGATTGTTAGTTTGTAACCTATTTTCATTTATTTTTCTTCCTCTGAATGTTAACTACTGTTTCTTGATGCTTATGTGTTGTCTTTCCTCGTGTAAAGCACATTGAGTTGCCTTGTGTATGAAATGTGCTATACAAATAAACTTGCCTTGCCTTGCCTTGCCTTATTATGCATGGTCGTTTAAAAAAAAAAAAAAAAAAAAAAAAAAAAAAAAAAAAAGCCTTACTATACATGGTTGTTTTTCCAAAAACGCCTTAGTCTCTTTTTTTTAATTTTTTTATTTTTTTTTTAAAAAAGGCCTTACTATACATGGTCGTTCAAAAACAAAAACAAAACAAAACGCCTTATTATACATGGTCGTTTAAAAAAAAAAAAAAAAAAAAAAAGCCTTACTATACATGGTTGTTTCTCAAAAACGCCTTAGTTTTTTTTTGTTTTTGTTTTTTAAAGGCCTTATTATACATGGTCGTTAAAAAACAAAAAGCCTTATTATACATGGTCGTTTAAAAAAACAAACAAACAAAAAAAAACGCCTTATTATACATGGTCGTTAAAAAAAAAAAGAAGCCTTACTATAAAAAAAAAAAACGCCTTAGTTTTTTTTTTTTTTTTTTTTTTTTTAAAGGCCTCACTATACATGGTCGCTCAAAAACAAAAAGCCTTATTATACATGGTCGTTTAAAAAAAAAAAACAAAAAAAAAAACGCCTTATTATACATGGTCGTTAACAAAAAAAAGCCTTACTATACATGGTTGTTTCTCAAAAACGCCTTAATTTTTTTTTTTTTTTTTTTTTTTTTTTTTAAAGGCCTTACTATACATGGTCGCTCAAAAACAAAACAAAATGGCTTATTATACATGGTCGTTTAAAAAAAAAAAAAGCCTTACTATACATGGTTGTTTCTCAAAAACGCCTTAGTCTCTTTTTTTTTATTTTTATTTTTATTTTTTAAAAAAAGGCCTTACTATACATGGTCGTTCAAAAACAAAAACAAAACAAAACGTCTTATTATACATGGTCGTTAAAAAAAAAAAGAAGCCTTACTATAAAAAAAAAACGCCTTAGTTTTTTTTTTTTTTTTTTTTTTTTAAAGGCCTCACTATACATGGTCGTTCAAAAACAAAAAGCCTTATTATACATGGTCGTTAAAAAAAAAAAAAAAAAAAGCCTTACTATACATGGTTGTTTTTCCAAAAACGCCTTAGTTTCTTTTTTTTTTTTTTTTTTTAAAGGCCTTACTATACATGGTCGTTCAAAAACAAAAACAAAACAAAACGCCTTATTATACATGGTCGTTTAAAAAAAAAAGAAAAAAGCCTTACTATACATGGTTGTTTCTCAAAAACGCCTTAGTTTTTTTCTTTTTTTTTTAAAGGCCTTACTATACATGGTCGTTCAAAAACAAAAACAAAACAAAACGCCTTATTATACATGGTCGTTTAAAAAAAAAAAAAAAAAGCCTTACTATACATGGTTGTTTTTCAAAAACGCCTTTTTGTTTTTTTTTGTTTTTTTTTAAAGGCCTTACTATACATGGTCGTTCAAAAACAAAACAAAACGAAACAAAAAAAAAACGCTTTATTATACATGGTCGTTTAAAAAAAAAAAAAAAAAAAAGCCTTACTATACATGGTTGTTTTTCCAAAAACGCCTTAGTCTCTTTTTTTTATTTTTATTTTTATTTTTAAAAAAAAGGCCTTACTATACATGGTCGTTCAAAAACAAAAACAAAACAAAACGTCTTATTATACATGGTCGTTAAAAAAAAAAAAAAAAAAAAAGCCTTACTATACATGGTTGTTTTTCCAAAAACGCCTTAGTTTCTTTTTTTTTTTTTTTTTTTTTTAAAAGGCCTTACTATACATGGTCGTTCAAAAACAAAAACAAAACAAAACGCCTTATTATACATGGTCGTTTAAAAAAAAAAAAAAAAAAAAAAAGCCTTACTATACATGGTTGTTTCTCAAAAACGCCTTAGTTTTTTGTTGTTGTTGTTTTTTAAAGGCCTTATTATACATGGTCGTTCAAAAACAAAATGCCTTATTATACAAGGTCGTTTAAAAAAAAAAAAAAAAGCCTTACTATACATGGTTGTTTTTCCAAAAACGCCTTAGTTTCTTTTTTTTTTTTTTTTTTTTAAAAAGGCCTTACTATACATGGTCGCTCAAAAACAAAACAAAACAAAACGTCTTATTATACATGGTCGTTAAAAAAAAAAAGAAGCCTTACTATAAAAAAAAAACGCCTTAGTTTTTTTTTTTTTTGTTTTTTTTTAAAGGCCTCACTATACATGGTCGTTCAAAAACAAAAAGCCTTATTATACATGGTCGTTTAAAAAAAAAAACCAAAAAAAAAAACCGCCTTATTATACATGGTCGTTAACAAAAAAAAACCTTACTATACATGGTTGTTTCTCAAAAACGCCTTAGTCTCTTTTTTTTTATTTTTATTTTTATTTTTTAAAAAAAGGCCTTACTATACATGGTCGTTCAAAAACAAAAACAAAACAAAACGTCTTATTATACATGGTCGTTAAAAAAAAAAAGAAGCCTTACTATAAAAAAAAAAACGCCTTAGTTTTTTTTTTTTTTTTTTTTTTTTAAAGGCCTCACTATACATGGTCGTTCAAAAACAAAAAGCCTTATTATACATGGTCGTTTAAAAAAAAAAAAAAAAGCCTTACTATACATGGTTGTTTTTCCAAAAACGCCTTAGTTTCTTTTTCTTTTTTTTTTTTTAAAGGCCTTACTATACATGGTCGTTCAAAAACAAAAACAAAACAAAACGCCTTATTATACATGGTCGTTTAAAAAAAAAAGAAAAAAGCCTTACTATACATGGTTGTTTCTCAAAAACGCCTTAGTTTTTTTGTTTTTTTTTTAAAGGCCTTACTATACATGGTCGTTCAAAAACAAAAACAAAACAAAATGCCTTATTATACATGGTCGTTTAAAAAAAAAAAAAAAAAAGCCTTACTATACATGGTTGTTTTTCAAAAACGCCTTTTTGGTTTTTTTTGTTTTTTTTTAAAGGCCTTACTATACATGGTCGTTCAAAAACAAAACAAAACGAAACAAAAAAAAAAACGCTTTATTATACATGGTCGTTTAAAAAAAAAAAAAAAAAAAGCCTTACTATACATGGTTGTTTTTCCAAAAACGCCTTAGTCTCTTTTTTTTATTTGTATTTTTATTTTTTAAAAAAAGGCCTTACTATACATGGTCGTTCAAAAACAAAAACAAAACAAAACGTCTTATTATACATGGTCGTTAAAAAAAAAAAAAAAAAAGCCTTACTATACATGGTTGTTTCTCAAAAACGCCTTAGTTTTTTGTTTTTTTTGTTTTTTAAAGTCCTTACTATACATGGTCGTTCAAAAACAAAAAGCCTTATTATACATGGTCGTTAAAAAAAAAAAGAGCCTTACTATACATGGTTGTTTCTCAAAAACGCTTTAGTTTTTTTTTTGTTTTTTTTTGTTTTGTTTTTTAAAGGCCTTACTATACATGGTCGCTCAAAAACAAAACAAAATGGCTTATTATACATGGTCGTTTAAAAAAAAAAAAAAAAAAGCCTTACTATACATGGTTGTTTCTCAAAAGCGTCTTAGTTTTTTGTTTTGTTTTTAAAGGCCTTACTATACATGGTTGTTCAAAAACAAAAACAAAATGCCTTACTATACATGGTCGTTTTAAAAAAAAAAAAAAAAAAAAAAAAGCCTTACTATACATGGTTGTTTCTCAAAAACGCCTTAGTTTTTTTTTGTTTTGTTTTTTTAAAAAAGGCCTTACTATACATGGTCGCTCAAAAACAAAACAAAATGGCTTATTATACATGGTCGTTTAAAAAAAAAAAAAAAAAAAAGCCTTACTATACATGGTTGTTTCTCAAAAACGTCTTATTTTTTTTTTTTTTTTTTTAAAGGCCTTACTATACATGGTCGTTCAAAAACAAAAACAAAACAAAACGCCTTATTATACATGGTCGTTTAAAAAAAAAAAAAAAAAGCCTTACTATACATGGTTGTTTTTCAAAAACGCCTTTTTGTTTTTTTTTGTTTTTTTTTAAAGGCCTTACTATACATGGTCGTTCAAAAACAAAACAAAACGAAACAAAAAAAAAACGCTTTATTATACATGGTCGTTTAAAAAAAAAAAAAAAAAAAAGCCTTACTATACATGGTTGTTTTTCCAAAAACGCCTTAGTCTCTTTTTTTTATTTTTATTTTTATTTTTAAAAAAAAGGCCTTACTATACATGGTCGTTCAAAAACAAAAACAAAACAAAACGTCTTATTATACATGGTCGTTAAAAAAAAAAAAAAAAAAAAGCCTTACTATACATGGTTGTTTTTCCAAAAACGCCTTAGTTTCTTTTTTTTTTTTTTTTTTTTTTAAAAGGCCTTACTATACATGGTCGTTCAAAAACAAAACAAAATGGCTTATTATACATGGTCGTTTAAAAAAAAAAAAAAAAAAAGCTTTACTATACATGGTTGTTTCTCAAAAACGTCTTAGTTTTTTTTTTTTTTTTTTAAAGGCCTTACTATACATGGTCATTCAAAAACAAAAACAAAACGCCTTATTATACATGGTCGTTTAAAAAAAAAAAAAAAAGCCTTACTATACATGGTTGTTTTTCCAAAAACGCCTTAGTTTCTTTTTTTTTTTTTTTTTTAAAAAGGCCTTACTATACACGGTCGTTCAAAAACAAAAACAAAACAAAACGTCTTATTATACATGGTCGTTAAAAAAAAAAAAAAAAAAGCCTTACTATACATGGTTGTTTTTCCAAAAACGCCTTAGTTTCTTTTTTTTTTTTTTTTTTTAAAAGGCCTTACTATACATGGTCGTTCAAAAACAAAAACAAAACAAAACGTCTTATTATACATGGTCGTTAAAAAAAAAAAAAAAAAGCCTTACTATACATGGTTGTTTTTCCAAAAACGCCTTAGTTTCTTTTTTTTTTTTTTTTTTTAAAAGGCCTTACTATACATGGTCGTTCAAAAACAAAAACAAAACAAAACGCCTTATTATACATGGTCGTTTAAAAAAAAAAGAAAAAAGCCTTACTATACATGGTTGTTTCTCAAAAACGCCTTAGTTTTTTTGTTTTTTTTTTAAAGGCCTTACTATACATGGTCGTTCAAAAACAAAAACAAAACAAAACGCCTTATTATACATGGTCGTTTAAAAAAAAAAAAAAAAAGCCTTACTATACATGGTTGTTTTTCAAAAACGCCTTTTTGTTTTTTTTTGTTTTTTTTTAAAGGCCTTACTATACATGGTCGTTCAAAAACAAAACAAAACGAAACAAAAAAAAAACGCTTTATTATACATGGTCGTTTAAAAAAAAAAAAAAAAAAAAGCCTTACTATACATGGTTGTTTTTCCAAAAACGCCTTAGTCTCTTTTTTTTATTTTTATTTTAAAAAAAAAGCCTTACTATACATGGTTGTTTTTCCAAAAACGCCTTAGTTTCTTTTTTTTTTTTTTTTTTTTTTAAAAGGCCTTACTATACATGGTCGTTCAAAAACAAAAACAAAACAAAACGCCTTATTATACATGGTCGTTTAAAAAAAAAAAAAAAAAAAAAAAGCCTTACTATACATGGTTGTTTCTCAAAAACGCCTTAGTTTTTTGTTTTTTAAAGTCCTTACTATACATGGTCGTTCAAAAACAAAAAGCCTTATTATACATGGTCGTTTAAAAAAACAAACAAGCAAAAAAAAAACGCCTTATTATACATGGTCGTTAAAAAAAAAAGAGCCTTACTATACATGGTTGTTTCTCAAAAACGCTTTAATTTTTTTTTTTTTGTTTTTTTTTTTTTTTTTAAAGGCCTTACTATACATGGTCGCTCAAAAACAAAACAAAATGGCTTATTATACATGGTCGTTTAAAAAAAAAAAAAAAAAAAGCCTTACTATACATGGTTGTTTCTCAAAAGCGTCTTAGTTTTTTGTTTTGTTTTTAAAGGCCTTACTATATACATGGTTGTTCAAAAACAAAAACAAAATGCCTTACTATACATGGTCGTTTAAAAAAAAAAAAAAAAAAAAAAAGCCTTACTATACATGGTTGTTTCTCAAAAACGCCTTAGTTTTTTTTGTTTTTGTTTTTTTAAAAAAGGCCTTACTATACATGGTCGTTCAAAAACAAAACAAAACGAAACAAAAAAAAAAACACACAAAAAAAACAAAACAAAACGCCTTATGGTTGTTAAAAACAAGCCATGGTTGTTTTTCAAAGACACGCCTTACTATACATCGTTAAAAAAAAAAAAAAAAATAAAAAAAATCCTTACTATACATGTTTTTCAAATATACCTTAGGTTTTTTTTTTTTTTTTTTTTCAGAAGGCCTTACTATACATGGTCGTTCAAAAAAAAAAAAAAAAAAAAAAAAAAACCTTATTATACATGGTCTTTCAAAACAAGCCTTACTATACATGGTTGTTTTTCAAAAACGCCTAGTTTTTTTATTTTATTTTATTTTTTTAAAGGCCTTACTACACATGGTCGTTCAAAAAAAAAAAAAAAAAAAAAAATGCCTTATTATACATGCTCATTAAAAAAAAAAAACCCCCAAACGCTTTATGGTTGTTAAAAACAAGCCATGGTTGTTTTTCAAAAACACGCCTTACTATACATCGTTAAAAAAACAAACAAAAAAACAACAACAACAAAAAAAAACCCGGCTTACATGGTCATTTAAAAAAATAAAAAAATGTAGTTAGTGATTACTATATGACAATATAAACAAAATGTTCTTGAAGTGATGGAAAGTTGTTTTTTTTTGCACACTTTCCCTTCAAAGTGTAACGTGCGCCTGCTTTTAAACGACCGTGTAGTAAGGCATTTTTTTCTTTAACAAAATAAAACAAAAAAAAAGTTTAAAACAATGCATTGTGGTTTATAAAAATTGTGCCTTAAAAAGTCATCTGAGTGTCTTGTACATCCTTCTTCTTGGTAGGAAAAAAGATGCTCATTATTATCAAAATTTTACACTAAACATCTCAGCTAAAATATTGAAAGGATGGAACAATTGAAAAAGTTACAATGAATATGCTTTATTTTCCTTATTTAAAAAAAAAAAAAAAAAAAAAAAAAAAAAGCAAAAATGATAACTGTCTAGAAATCCAAGTATACAAGAAATAACACTGGAAATATTTTTAGTGGAATGCCTGCTGGATAATAATAATAATGACAATCATCACCATCATAATTATAATTAACTGGATGTTAATCAACTACTTGAGGCCGTTAAAGCTTCCAACCAAATGAAAAATATCCTGTACAATAATAACTTGAAACTTAATATGATTTGGAGCCAGAGTGCGTGTGAAGTAGAATGAAGAGTGGCAGTAATGCATCGTCACATACTGTACCGTTAGGATATGAAGCACAGCAACAAAACAGTAACAAGTGTTGGATTCGTATCTGGTTAGCTTTTGCAGCGAAAATGGTGCGGCCGTTTATGTTCTTATTTAGTGTCTAAGGCACTTTTAAAGAAACATACGTTGAATCGTTCATTTCACATAAAAGGAGATGATGTGCACTTTATATGAGATGATGGAAAGCCAGTTGAGCATTTATTTCATATTGTTGATTTGTTTGCATTATTGTGCTAATCTGATTTATTATTTACTGACATATTTTTATGCCACACTTGTTTAGTACAATTTTGTGAAGTTGTCCCTGAACATTTAAAAGGTCGTTCTAACGACACTAAATAAAGTAGATAAATAAACTGACTTGCATATTAATTTATGCTGCATTTGTCTTTCTTGTGTTTGTTTAGAAATACAGGGGAAGAGATCTTAAAAAAATATCTCATACTAACTCAGTCACTCGCCGCCATTTTCATTGAAGCAACCCCCTTCGCTCCCAACTGGATTTTGACAGATTCTGCAAGGCCCACAGAATATTGTGTTCTTTTGCTATAAAAACATGGACCCTACCAAAAGAAACATTAAAGTCTCTTCTTTCATTTGGAAAAAAAAAAAAAGTATATTTCTATCTGTTTCCGTTTTGCAGCAATTAGCATTAGAATATAGCTAAATTTGATCATTATTCACAAATCTGTTTCGAACTGTGAGGAAACAGCTTGTTTTCAACATGACCCTGGTTAATCTCTTATACTACTGCCACCTTCTGGCCGTTTTTGTAATTACTACCATTGTTTCACCTGTTCTCTGCAGTTGAGATCCTGCATCAAAGCCTTCTGTATGTGCTAGCATAAAAAAAACAAAACAAAACAAAACATAAAAACGTATAAATACGTCTTTGGGACACGTAAAACATTTAAAATAAAACATATTTATACATTTTTGGGAGAAAATTAGTTAAAAAGCAGTCACAAATTAGATTATTTTTCAGAACTGTTCAGCACTACATTCGCACTAAATTATCTTAAGGTCCATACCGCACTACTAGGACAACTACCTGTTACAAGTACAAATCTATACTATATGACATTTCTCCACAATAGTAGAACCACTTAACAGTAGTGTGGTAAAATGTTACTACTAGTACAATAGTCATCCTACTAGTGCACCTCACTCATAAGTACAAGTATATGGACCTTAAACTGGATATCAAGGATATGGAATAAATGCTCAACTGGCTTTCCAAATGAGACTAAATATGTTTTTTTTTCTTTTCTCAATAATCTTCCAGTCATTCTGTGTGATTTGAATGCTGAAAAAAAACTAAGCTTTCAAACATGTTCTTTCCTCCATTTTGACATCACGGCAGTCCGTTTCCTCGCCACGTGTTGACAAGTTGTCATCACCGTGCCGTCATCGTCTTCGCATTCCGTTCCTCTGCAAGTCGGCTTATTAGCTTTTGACAAACTTGATGACGATAAAAGTGGTGAGTGCGCCCGCCTCCCAAAAAAGCACTTTGTAAGCGACATACGTGGAGGACGCTGGAGTAAAAAAAGGCGAATGTCCGTTTGCCTCTTGTGCACATGATGCCTCGCTTTAAAGGAAAGAGGGACGTGTCACTTCACCTGGGCTTACAAATTAGAAGCAAAAAAAAAAAAAAAGGCAGCGGTACCTTGACTTAAAAGTTTAATTCAATACTTGAGGACCTTAGTAACTCAAATTTCTGATATCTTATTAAGAAGCATATTTTCATGAGAACATTTGCAATGTACAGTACATAAGGCTTAACACCTGTATAAAAAATGGAAAATGAAAGCACTAATATGCATTTGTACTGCATAATTCAGTCTCTTTTTTTGTATGTTTTTATCTGATTTTTTTTAATTTTTTTTTAATAAAACCAAGTTGGGAGTTGCACACCATTTTTTTGTGTAAAGTGAACTGCTGATTTTGCAAATGTGGCAATTTATAATTATTATTTTTTTACCTATCCACAATATAGTGAATGTTGGTGTTCGGGTGAATTCATTGCTTGTGTTTTTCCAATCGTGTCGAGACGTTCCTGTTGAGCTGACCGTCCTTGAAGATGCCACTAATGGCCCGTGAACTTGCTGTTGCAATTGGTGCGTAAAATGCAGAAAAAAAAAAAAAAAAAAAAAAAAAAAAAGACTTTAGCGAGTGTTTATGTAAAGTGAAAGTGCTAGTGCACGTTTGTTTGCTCTTGTGTGACCTCACATCAGTTTGTGCTAGCATGTTTGCTAATTTTATGTGAAGGTGGCTTGTTTGTGTTGAGTAATTGCCTGATCACGGTCATTTATGTAATGTGAGATGCATGGTGTTAATGTTCTATGATCCTCCTTATTTTAAGAAGTGCTTTGCCACCACCTTGTAGCATCCAAAGACATTTACTTGCGTCATTCTTTGCTCGCAACAGTTGCTGCTAACCAAAAAACTTGGCCCACTCGTAAGTCAAGGTACCGCTGCGGCGGGGCAGATGTGCTGCTTCATTTGGAGTCCGTCAGAGAGCGAGCGTGATGGTTCACTCCACGTTGGCGACGTCGTTGAAGTCGCTGGTGCGGCTGTCGGCGTCGTCGTCCGAGCGGTCCGCGGAGGCGCCGTCCACGTTCAGGTTGTGGTGGCCCGAGCGGCCCGAGGACGAGAAGCCGACGGGGCCGCCTCGCCTGAGCGCAACGCACTGTGTGAGTCAAGTCACGTGACCAAAGTCCCGCCCCCTCTGCGTGCGTGTTACCTGAGTCTGTTCTTGAGGCTGCTGATCTCGCGGCTGAGGCCCTCGCTGGCTTCGCTGGCGTCGTCCAGCTCCCTCTGCAGCTTCCTGCGCGAGGCGTTGGCCTTGGTGGCCTCCTCCTCCGCCTCCTCCAGCTGACGCTTCAGCTGCTTCATGCGCGAGTTGCTTTTGTCCATCTGCACGCACATACGCACCACCACGGTCAGAGTAATCATCACCATCGTATAAAGTACACGTGGTTTCCCATAGGGACGGAAAGTTAAGCTGTATTTTGTCTTTTCTTTCTGCAACCTGCGGCTGAAGAGCCTCTTTAGTATCTCTCCTGTGGATCTCTTTAAAAAAATATATTATTCAAATGAATTTCCGATTTAGAAAAAAAAGGTTAATAAAAATATAATAAATAAAAATATTTTAAAAAATTAAGTTGTCAGAAAAACACAGATGAAAGGGAGATGAAAACTTTTTAAAACTGGTCTTTGGAATTGCCCAAAAATAGTCAGAACATTGTTTATTTAAAAAAAAAAAAAAAAAAAAAAAAGCATAAAAGAAAACATCCAAAAAGTAACTATAAAATGCCCCAAAACAAAAGAGGAAATTCTGAAAATTACCTTAAAATGTACACAAAGTTGAGAAAAAAACGTCAGAAATTGGATTTAAAAAAAAACAAACAAGAAAAACAAACAAACACAGAAATAAAATGTTTAAAACGTAACTAAAATAAATACCCAAAATCAAAAGACGAAATCCCGAAATTTACCATGGAATGTACAAGTACACAAAACTGCACCCCCAAAAAAGTCAGAAAATTAATTTTAAAAAAGGCATAAAAGAAAACGTCCAAAGAGTAACTATAAAATGTCCAAAAACAAAAAGACAAAATCCTGAAAATTACTATAAAATTTACACAGTCAATAAAATAGCCATAAAATGTCCAAAAAATGAATAAAAGTAAATAAAAAAAAATAATAACAATCCAAACACAAAAGATGGAAGGTAGACTAAAATGAATCTCAAAGTACAGTTTTGGATGAGCATATTTTCCTGTTATGGTGCAGCTTTAATTAGTTCTTGGCCCCCCCAGTATATGAGGCTAACATTAATACACAATATCACAATATTCAAATGTTTTGCAGCTCCAGACAGATTTTGTTGTTATTTATTTGGCCTAAAAAGGCTTCTTTTTTTTTGACAGTCAAGGTTGCTGACCCCGCTTCACAAGCAACATCATAACAAAGTGTTCCCTGCCGGCGTGGCCCCGCCCGCACTCACCTGCTCCTTGTACTGGTCGGCATGGCGACGTTCGTCCTCCACCTGCATCATCACCTCCTTCAGCTTCTTCTCTGTGCGTCGGACTATCTTATTGGCCGCCGCTCTCTCTCTGAAGATGACCACCGACAACAAGGTGAAAGGTGAGAAGAATTGGATTGGTTTGTTTTTGAGAACGTTTGTTAGCACTTACTTTGCTTCCTGCTCTAGCTGCTCCTCCAGCTGCAGGATTTTAGCTTCCAGAGCTGTGATGGAAGCCTTGAACTTGGACTTGACCGAGCCTTCCAGCTCTGCTAGTTTGGCTTTCAGCTCCTGGGTGGGGCAAATAAAAATTTTACAAGCGAGGCTTACTGTGTTCAAGGCATCTGACGTAATGGTCGATATTAACGAACGAATGGCAGCAAAATGTTTTGAAGATGTCTGTAGGACCTTGTTCTGACGCTCCATCTGTTGCCGAGCGTTCTCGCTCTTTTGGGAGGCGCCGCGTTCTGCAGCCAGCTCCGTGCTTAGACTCTCCACCTGGAGAAATCGGCATGTTTCATACACGTGGAGTTGGAATGATTTTGAAAAGCAGCGGTTGTTATTACAACAACTACAGTCTATGTAATTTATTATATAATTGCTTCATAAAAACAAAAACAAAAACAAAAAAAAACCTGACAAATCATGATTAGTATTTTATATGCGCTAACTACTAGCTCCACCGTAAATTGAGTATAAAGTGAAAAATTACAAACAGTATAAATATAAACAAGAATCAGCCTTTTATTGCTGAGTGCACCACGTTCTGAAGCCGAATGTCTGCGTACCTGCAGCGTGCTCTTTCTGAAGCGCTCGTTCAGCAGCTCCGTGTTGCCTTGCTCCTCTTCCAGCTCCTCCTCCAGCTGCGCGATTTGAGCCTCCAGCCTCCTCTTTTCCTCCAGCAGCATGGACCTGGCAAAAGCGTTGATGTCGTCAAACTTTTGTCCTCGTTAACAGTCGGAAAAGAGAAACGATTCACACTAACTTTCCGGAAGTGCTGTTGGAGATTTCGTCTGCCAGTTCGTCTCGTTCCTGCTCGGCGTGCCGGCGTGCTCTCTCGGATGCTGCGTGGTCCTATCACACATCAAAAGTTTAAGCCGTGAAACTTGGAGACTTCAGTCTAGCAAGCACCTAAACTATGGAGAACTGCCAAAATTAAATAAATACAAAAATCAAAAACAAGATTCAAAAAATAAATATGCATTTAAGAATAAATGTTGAAATTTTTTGTATATTACATTTATTTTTTTATTAAATTTTTGAATTATATTTTTTACATCCCTTTTTATGTTCACTTTTAGCCATTTATTTATTGATTTAGTCATTTGTTTATTTTTAATGTAGGTAGTTTTGGTTCTCCGTACTAAACGTTTGGTTATACAGTTTCTCACGCACCTCCTGTAGTTGCAAAATTTCAGCTTCAAGGCTCTTGAGTTTCTTCTCGTTTTCTTTGGACTGTGCGAAGATCTCGTCCCTGGAGGTCCGCGCCTCTTCCAGCTCCCTTTGATAGTCTTTCATCTGAGCCTAAGAAAAGTGGATGAACAGTTAGACCGACTTGTGAAATAAAAATTAAAAAAAAGGTGAACGACTCATGTGTTTGTGTGTACCTGCAGTTTCTTTAGTTGTTTCATGGCCTCATCCCTGCCTTTGTTGGCTGCTTCTATTTGTCCCTCCAGCTCGGTGAGATCCAACTCCAGCTTCTTCTTGGAGGCCACAGCCAGCGTCCTCTGTTTCCTCTCATCTTCCAGCTCGACCTCCATTTCACGCACCTGTTTGACCAGCGCCCTCTTCTTCTCATCGCCCTGCTCGTCCCTGGTCTGCAAGTCTCGATCAAACTGGGCCTTCATGGCTTGCATGTTGACCTCCAGGCGCAATTTGGCATCCTCGGTGGCCTGCAGCTCATCTTCCAGCTCCTCCAGCTGAGTCCGCATCTCCTCCACCTGTTGCTCCAGAGTACGTTTGGATTTCTCCAGCTCGTGGACCTGTGAGGAGCAACAGCCACATTTTCAAATATTTCAAGATTCCTTTTTAACCTTTTTCCAGTGCCCTGGTACTGTGAAACGCATTAAAAGATAAGGCATTACGCTACAAACAAAACCCTCTTTCCTAAGTTGGTCCTCATATCCGTTCTTTTATCTAGTCCAGGGCTCAGCAACGTTTCCTGTCAAAAGAGCCATTTTAGGCCAAATAAATAACAATAACTCTGTCTGGAGCCAGAAAACATTTAAAGATTGTTATCAAGGAAACAGTATGCTAGTGTTGTAATTATGTACTGAGGGCCCAAGAGTAATTCGAGCTGCACCATGACACAAAATTATGCAGCATCCAATACTTTGACATTCATTTTCTTCTACCTTTTGTCTTTGATTAATTTTTATTTTTTGTAATTTTTCATTGTTCATACATTTTTAGATTTTTCTGCCTTTCCGTCAAATGTATGCTATTTTTGGCAATTTTATGGATATATGGTAATTTTCTGCCCCTCGTCTTCCTTTTTCGGACATTTAAATGGTCATTATTATTATTATTATTATTATTATTATTATTATTATTATTATTATTATTTTAATTTTATTTTTTCTGCCTTTTTTGCTAGCAATTTTCTGACATTTTGTGAATATTTTATGGTAATTTGGGGAATTTCTTCTTTTGTTTTTGGATATTTTTTGAATGTTCTCTTTTCTGACTTTTTTTTTTAAATTATTAATACATTGACTGACTTTTTGGCAATTCCAAAACTACATTATGTTAATTTTCTGTCTTTCTGTTGTTTTGCGACATTTTAGGTTACTTTTTCAACATTTTGTTTTTCATCTTTTTTTTTTTCAATTAAATTCTCTCTCTCAATTCTTGTTTTATTAACATTTTATAATAATTTTCTGCTTTTCCTATTCCTTTTTGGACTTTTTATGGACATTTATAGGCAATTTTTAAAAACTTATTTAATCTTTTCTTTTTTGCAATACATAATTCTTTTTTTTTTTTTCTTAATCCAAAGCATTAACTCATTTGAAGTCTATAATAACTTATCGGAAAAAATTACAAGTAAATATGTAAAAAAATATGAAGTTCTACCATTTTTTTAGAGATCCACAGGGCGCCACAGGAGAGGGACTAAAGAGCCACCTGTGGTTCCAGAGCTGCAGATTGCAGACCGCTTTACTAGTCCATCCCATTCAAAACTGTTTGTTTGGGTCACTTACATTCTTTCCAACATCATCCTTGGAGCTCATCAGGTCCTCCATTTCTGCACGGAGCTGCTTGTTGAATCTCTCCAGCTCCTCCTTGGCTTCCAGAGCCTCCTCCAGCGCTCTAGCCATGGACAAGGCCTTGGTCTCCTTTTCCCTGGCCTCGGCCTCCGCACGGTCACGCTCCTCGGCGTACCGCGACGACACGGTCTTCTCCTCAGCAAGCATCTGTCGCATACAATCGAAACATGGCCGTCACGTTTGGAAGCATTAGCAAAGCAGGATTGTTTATTTCATGGAACATGTTGGTGGATTGTGACAACCTGGTCAAACTTCTTCTGCTTCTTCTCCAGGTTGGAGACGATCTGCCTCTGATGGTCCAGGTCCACCGTCAGGTCGTCCAGCTCCTGCTGGAGTCGGTTTTTTGTCTTCTCCATCTTGTCCATGGCTATGGCTTTTTCCTCCAGACGTTGGCTGGACAGCTCCACATCTTTCTGGAGTTTTCTCTTCACCTCCTCCAGGCCCTCCAGGGCTCCCACATCCTCCTCCAGCTTCTTCTTGGTCTCAAGCAGCTATAGGAAGTGAGGAATATTCTGAATGCACAATTGTCACGTGCTGGAAGTTTTCTTAGCGTAAAAGCTCCACCTCATACCTGAGCCTGGGCCGCCTGCAGTTGTTTCTCCAAGTTGCGCCGAGACTCTTCCTCCTCCTCCTGCTGCTCCTGCAAGGTGTTCTTCTCCTCCTCCAGCTGACGCACTCGGCTGCCCAGATTCAGCTTCTGGCGAGTCTCTTCCTGCAGTAACTCCTGCACCACACAGCCACAAAATTGCTTATATAAGGTTGCTGCCATCCAAGTTCTGTGCCATTTTTTTAAAAATTGCCCATTAAGTTGTACTTCACTTGAAAAATTGAATATTTAGATCTTTCTTAACTTAGATGTTGTGTATTTGGAGGTGATACAAAGACAGTTCTAAATTGAAGGATCATCCATTTGCAATTCCCAAACTGTCACAGTTGTGACAGTTGTGACAACCATGGCCAAAGTTGGTCAATTTAATAGTTTTCCACAAATCTGTACTATTGGTCAGTTCCCATGTGAGTCTGTTACTTGCATAGATTGTGTTGGAAAGTGATGCTTGGGGAGATGCGAGGATTCAGCCTGATGCCAGTGATATGTGGTGCAGATTGACATTGCAGTATTTCATACATGTGCATCCTGCAGCTGGCTTCCCAGGTTGTCAGCATCCTTGGTTAGTTTGATGCTCTTTTTCTCCGCCTCCTCCAGCAAGGTTGACACGTTGTCCAGCTCCATCTAGAGAAGGATATAAAATGAGATCAGCAAAAAAAAAAAAAAAAAAATATATATATATATATGACTGTATGCTATGAAAATAATGTTGTTGCTGAAGTCAACCTGGAGTTTGTGGGAACGGTCGGACATCTCCCCCTTGGCTCGCTCCATCTCAGTGGTTCTGGCTGCGAACTCCTGCATCAAAGACTCCAGCTTCTTCCTCTTGTGTTCGGACTCTGTCTTGGTCTGCTGCAGTATCTTCACCTCACACACCAACTCTTTGTTGTCATTTTCTAGACACTGCTTGTTCTTTTCCAAATTGGACTTAAACTGCATAAAAACAACATTTAAAGTAATGTTTTAAGTGATGTCTACATGACCAGTGACTTCAGTGACTTATGAGACGACTCACTCTCTTAGCCTGATCCAGTTGTTCAGACAGTTCCTCCAGCGCAGTGGCGTGCCTCTGCCTCATTTCCTGGATTTGAGCCTCATGGTTTTTGCTTTCCTCATCAATTGCTTTCTTCAGTTCAGCCACTTCTTGTTCTCGCTTGGTTCTTATATTACAATGAAAAAAAAAAAATCTATGTTAGAAAGACAAACAGGATTTTTGTTGCTTTCCTCCTCGCATGGTTCAACAGCATTAATTGAGCACCTGAGTTCCTGCTGGGCGGCGGTGGTGTCCAATGTGTCCTCTAGCTCCGTCTTCAGAGCCTCCAGCTCCTCGCTGAGGTCCCTCTTTAGTTTTTCAGCTTTACTTCTGCACATCTTCTCTGACTCCAGATCCTCTTGGAGCTCAGCCAGTTGGGCCTGCAGCTCCCGGATCTGCTTGAGGGCATTGTTCTTCTGCGCTGTCTCCTCGTCATTTCTGATATGAGAAAGGGTACATTGAATCCATGTGTAATTATTTACATCAACAGAATTCAAGAATCAAGTATTTTCATTCATGCATATATTTTCTATAGAAAATGGATGGAGGGATGGACTTCAGAAAAGCCCCTTTGTGGTTGGATGTGTTTCACACACCACAAACAAGATGAAGATTTCCCTGTATTTATTACAATATATCGTAAACCAATGCTTTGGTTGGCAGTCAGTGAGTGAGCACCTCCATCAGCACCAATTTCACTGGAATGGGAGATGCTTGCATCCCGTTGCATTATGTCTGTGTGTGTTCTGTGTGCCCCGGCTGATAAAGAACAGCACGCGCTCAGTTGACACGCTCAGTATTTATCTCAACGTTGTCTTTGTTGTCACATCTATTTGAGGCCTTGCCGGTGGCTCACTGCGGTTGCCATGGAGATGGACTACACACCATGTGGAAGAGGTTGTATGCGGTATACAGTACATGTAAAGTAGAAAGTCACTTAACAGATAGAGGTGCCCCATGTCTGCCCTGATTCATTTTGCAGCTGTAAATTTAACTACTTGTAGAATAATACAAAAACAAACACTGAATATAGATTTTTAGGGATGCATGCATGGATGTAGCAATGTTAAAAAAGGGGCTTTTTCTATCTTATTAGATGACAACATTGAGTAAGAAAAAGTTATTTTCTGTGATACTGGTGCGCAGCCTTTCACAGCCATTGGCGGCCAAATGTGGATAATTGGGAGGGTTGGCAGTGAATGAATTTAAATGCAATTATACCTGGCCAAAGAAGCCTGCAGCTCCTCTTCTTTCTTGGCCAACTGGATCTTCAATTCCTCAATCTGTGCCTGAAGCTCAGCAATCTGGTCTTGCAGGTCTGTCGTCTCAGCATCCAGCTTACGTTTGGCCTTCTCCAGCTCTTGACGTGTTTTCTCTTCCTTCTTCAGACGCTCTGCAGGAATACAAAGAACTTATCACGTGATACATGCAATGTAGTTAGACACACACATTTTAAATCACAAAAACACAGTTTTGCACCTTATCGGATGTGGTGAGGCTGGGGACAGTAGGGTTGGGAGTACGAGTATCATCGCTGCTGCTCTCATCATTGGACTACTACTGTTGGTAATTCGTCTGTTGTTGTGCCCATTGCTCTCTCGTCAATCCTCCAGCTGCTCAATCTCACTATCCTCTATCCTTCTTCTGTCCTGATCTACCCTCTGTCCTGCTATTGTCTCTCCATCTTAAATCACCTGTCAGACAGATGGTCACTGCATAGAGATTGGGTTTTATTTGAGGTTTCTTCCTTAGAAGGAGTTTCCCCTTTCCTTCGTCTATATACATATACATATATACGCATGTGGACTGTGTTTCTTCACCTGCTCAATGTGTAAAGTGGCTTGAGATCAAATCTATTGTGAACTGATGCTATAAGAATAAATTGACTTGACCATTGCCTCTGTTATTATGTTCCTAACGCCTATATTTGCTTCATAAAAAAAAACCAAAACGAAAAAAAAACAAAAAAAAACAACCTCACAAATCACGATTAGTAAATGCTGTTCATGTGCCTCTCTTACCCTCCAGATCCACCATCATCATTTCCTGCTTGTTCTTGAGCTTGCCCAGGTTCTTTGCTTTCTCCTCCTCCTCTGTTAGCATGACGGTTGCTTCGTTGATCCTGTCCTCCAGGAGCTTTTTCTCCTGTCAGGTACAAAACAAAACATTATTTAGACTGGGCCTTTCCTAATAAGAAATAGTTTTGATGTTGTCAGCTTTGACTTATTTATTATTAAAGAACCCCCTACCATAAATGTCCCATTAAAGATGTAAGCATACGTATGATACAGTAGGTTCTCTCCAGTAACACTCACCTTGTGGAACTTTGTATTTTGGTCCTCGAGCAACACAATGTCTTCTTCTAATTTCTTGATCTTTGCCTCAGCCGTCACCTTGTCGAGTTGAAGCTTCTGCCGTGCAGCTTCCTCCTCATCGAGCTGCTCCTCAAGATCCTGCGCAGAAGAGAACATGAAGATCAGCACCAATTCAGCTGCGAGCTTTCAATGCTCATCCCTCACAAAAAAAACAAACCTGTATGTGCGACTGCATCTTCTTCTTCTCGTTCTGCATACTCTGGTTCCTCTCCTCCTCTTCCTCCACACGAGACTCCAGGTCGTGGAGGATCTCCTCTAGCTCTTGCTTCCTGGAGGCCAGACGAGCTCTCATCTCTTCGGCCTCTGCGAACAGTTCTGTTTCTGCCTGGAGCTGCTCTGCTAGAATGGTCTTCTCCTCCACGAGCTGCACAGCGGAAAGTTTTCAATTTACTGCTATTAAAAAAATATATATATATTGGCACAATTTTAACTTTTGTTCAAAGCAAATAACATGTCAACCTGTTGGTGTTTCCTCTCCATATCCACAAGCTCATTTTCCACCATCAGCTGTCTCTCCTTCACCTTGACCAGCTCTTCATCTTTGGCTTGCATCTCCTCCTCCTGTCTGGTTACCTGCAGAAGAGGCTTCACCTGATAGGGGACCAAAGAAGCTGGTGTAAAATGTAGTGTTCTTCCAAGTACAATAAGTGTCGCAGTTGTAAGATGCAGGTGTGGGTTTTCTCACCTTGGTAAAAAGCCTCCACCACTGCCAGTGTCGCAGCTTCAAGTAAGCAGCACAGTTCCTTTGGAGAACCTTCAGGGCGCTGAGCTGTTGCTGTTTCTTAGCAAATGCCCTAGAAGAAAAACAAGTTAAATTAACATGTACTCTATCTTGCTGGTACCAGTTATCTTTTAAAAATCACTTAGAGAGTACTTAGAGAGCACAGACCTCTACCATTAATCACCTGTAAAAATCAATGAGCTATGACAGAGGATCTTAAGAGGGGGTAAAGTTTCATCCAGATCGAATGGAGCCAGAATATAATGAGATTTAATAATGATAAACATTAGCTTATGTTTGACAGACATAATAATCTGGTAATTGTTTTTTTTCCCTGAGAAAGAAAAATACACAGTTATTTTTCTGATGAAAACAATAAACTCTTGCATTTAACGCATGCATGCATTTGCATACTCCATACACATATATATATAAGTATTTAATGGCTCACATTTAATAGTGATTGAGGTATTGTCGATTATGTGACGTAAGATCATGTGACATTACCTTTAATTTAAAACTGCACCACACACATAAAGAGATGACATTACGCTACTCACTTGCGTGCCAAGTATCCACGGCACACAGACTGGAAGTAAATGATGATGTCGGTGATCTTCAGATCACGCTCCTCCTCCAAGTGAGCCAGTACGCCAGTTCTGAAGAAGATCTTACTTTGCCCAATGCGGAACAGGTTGGGGTCCAGCTCTAGGGCTTGAATCTGGCAAAGGAACGCAGAAAATTGTGACGGCGTCATCACAGTCAAATAACTGACCATTACAACCAGTAAACACACATTACCATTCTCTCACAAGCTTGTTTCCCATCCATGAAGCCTTTGGGGATAGCGTTGGGAGTGAGGATCTCATATCTGACAACAGAAGGGAATACAAAAGTCAACTAAAAATGGTATTACCAGTGTAGTGTGATTTTATGTCACCTCTGTCTGAACTCCTGGAAGACAATGCGGTTGGGGAAGCCCTGTCTGCAGATACGGATCCCCTCCAGGACACCATTACACCTTAACTGGTCCAGAACCAAGTGAGGCTCCAGTTTACCTGCCTGGAAGAGGAAATAAAATGAAGCAAGAAAGCAACCACAACCTCTAACGGCTTCTGAAACTGTATTTGTGCCAAACAAAATGATCCACAAAACATTACAGAAAACATATTTTGACTCGCCTAAATACAAGGATTGTAGATTTCAAATATGCATTTACTCGTTTTTCGTGGTTGGGGATGATACAGCGGACAAAGTTGGGGTTGGTGTTCCTCAGCGTGGCCATGAGCTTGGTGAGTGACTCCTTGTAGAGCTGACCCACTGTCCTGAACATGCCCTTCTTCGTTTTGTAGGTGGCGCCAAAGGCTGTCTCGTTCATGCCTGCCACCTGGTCCAGGCCTACGATACGATCCACTGGTGGGCGCAGATGAGGAGAACTGGTTAGAAGAGTGTGACTTGACAGAGTGAAGGGAGCAACGGTGACTGATGTGGTGATATAGAGTAGTTACAACAAGGCCTGATGCAGATGGATGACAGGAACATTACATGTGACCGAAATACAGAAGCAGGCACACAAACTGGCATCCTATGTCTTGCATTAACTCTCACTTTGGCACTATTTCTTAACATTCAGTTTCAGTTTCTGTAAGCCTGCAGTAATTGCATTCATTATTATAATTAACTGCACTAATATGAATGAAATTCCCAGACACCATGCATAAACAGAATAAGGGGGTGACAAAGCAATCTGATTGGACACTTTAGACAGTAAGTGCCAAAAAGGTCTTTTTTTTTTATTTGATTAGACTTTTAAAATATTAAGCGATTAGCAGGCGCTCTTTAGAGTTGCATAATAGAGAATTTATCATAATCATCATTATCATAATAGGCCTGGATGGAAGTAGTGGTTGTGCAGACAAGTCAACTTTAGTACTCCACAATGACATTTACAGCATGGCATTGACCAGCCGCTAATCACATGTTTCTGGTGTGGAGGAGGCAATAATAAATAGCCCGTCACCTCAACTGATTTAAATGATCTCTTATTTCTCCATCTGCAGCTTTGGAAAGTTTGGTAGAACCAGTAAACAAGAAAAAGACAAGGTTTAAGTAGGATTTTGAACAACTTTTCGGCCTTCACCATTCAACTGAAAAAGAGCATTGAATTATTGCACCACACATGAAGAGGTGCATCCATGCATTTTTTATGCCGCTTAACCTCATTAGGATCACAGGTGTGCTGGAGAAACACTACAATTTCCCACCATGTTCAGTAGAATCCACTGCTGTGGTGGTCTTGAGTTGCGCAACCCCTAGTGTGAAGTAAACTTGACTTTCAGTAAGGAGTCAAAGCCTGAAAGACTCAAAATGTTCAATTTTGGGTTGATGTGGCGTGTGAATAGAGGTATGAAATCAATGATCTATCTGTTAATATGAGCTACAGTATTAGAACTCTGCCTCAAAAGCATTCCTTTTAACTGAAACCCCCCCCCAAACAATTAAGACCAAGCTGCGAAATTTGGAGCACTTTGTCTCAATCACATGACGACAAATACCAACCATCGAGTCAATTTACAGTATATAAACTCAGCACAGCATAAAAATTATAATAAAGCTTCCCAAAGTGACACCTCAATTCTCTTGTGACCTAACATTGGGTGAATTACGGTCTCATGACTTTAATGAGTCGCAGACTGCAGCAATGCAATGTGTGCCAGCTGTGTGAACATTCCAACACTCAGCTCATCGCCAACACAAACACCACGAACGGCATCTGCTTTCAATTGGCTGCTACTAGGGATAAGGCGGGGAAATCGATGTGATTAAATGTTAACTCAGTAGAGACCTTAATTTACTTCATTTATTGTTAAAACACTATGGGAGCAGGGACACAACATAACTTCAAAAAAACAGCACACCCTAAAAGCTTGTTTAAAAATATACCAATCACAAGACCTATATGAGCGCACAAAGTACACTAGTTCCATTAAAGGCAGCTAGCTATACACTAGCCTAGCTCAGGGCTTAGTGCTACTGCTTATGGCCAAGACATGGAGCCATGCAGCCCGGAAGCAAATGGCGACAGTGTCTGAAGCATGACACATAGATCCATCAGATCTGGGCTAAAATGTACTGACAGGCTGTCACGCCAACCTGCTTTGTTTGTCACTTGAGCATATTGTTATAATTGCAACTACTATTTTGGCCCAGGTCTGCTATGACACTACAATTCACCTGCTGGCTCATCCAGACTAGTGACATTGTCATAGAATGAAGCCCTTTGAATGGTCTGAATCTCTATAACACAGAGACAGAGAGGGGAGGAGGGATGTTAAAGAAGTCATAGAAATCAGCTCAGCGAGGCAGACCCAGCCGCTGCTAGCTGGTGTAAGTGAAGCGCTTAAAAGGTGAATTGTTCAGATGCGCTTGAAATGACTCACCGTCTTTCCACAGCTCCGCCACAAATTTGTCAGTGGACTGATGCAGAAGTGTGGCCACGTTGTCATTGAGGGGGTCCATGTTCTTCATTAACCACTCGTCTGCCTTGTAGTCCACCTGAGGAAGGAGACCATAGTATTGTGTCAAAACTGCAATGGTGTATTTGAAATTAAAAATACTACTACTACTACTACTACTACTACTACTACTACTAATAATAATAATAATATGTATTGCCCTTAAAGTGATTCGATACATGGCATCTATTCCAGGATGTACCCCACCTCTTGCCTAAGATCAGCTCAATATAACCTATGATACTAATGGAGTAAAATAAATAAATAAATGGATAAATAAATAAATAAATAATTAAATAAATGATGGCTACAATTAATGGATGATGTACAATTTTATAAATGGACACTTTGGCTTCATTTGACCTCAAATACTGTAAAGCTAACATATTGTCTCTGCTAAAGGTGATATAAAAGATAAAGACACGTTATGTAAAGCACTGTTGACATGCTTGAGGGAACTCAATCTTTAGAATGAGACAGTCAAGTGTAGAAAAGCAAGACATTTTTGACATTGCCAGGAAAGATTTCGGATGGCCATTATGCACGGATTGTACTAAACTCTTCAGTTCAGAGCAGATCATTTATTTTGCGCATACCTAATATTGAACATTTGGCGATGTGGTTTCAGCATTCATTCCACCCACCGCACAAAATTGCAAATCTTTGCGGTTTTCAATGATAGTTGTGTAAGGCGCAGTCCCTGTAATGCTAAGCAGATGTCCTCCTCAGCAGGTCTCTGTGTGATAGATTCTGTGTTCTGTTGCATAATGCCACAAGCAGTAATTTTATCTCAAATTCTACCACAGGAGAAGCTTGCATCAGATCATCTCTGACCAGAACCATCTTTCCACTTGTAGATGATTATGGAGGAAAATAAATAATTAAGGTCCTACACGGCATCACTAAAGTAAGTCTGGCCCTCAACAAGCATTTATTAAACAAATGGAAATGCTCCAAAAACACACCTATGATAAATCTATCAAACGTACCCTTCCAGCATAGTGGATGATGCAGAAGTCTGCTTTATCTTTCAGCTGGCGCGGTTTCTGGAACTTTGTGTGTGTTCCCTGTTCCTGGATCAGCTTGTCCACAAAGGTCTTGTCTGTGGCCTTGGGGAACCAGCACTCCTCATCCAGTAGAGCTAACACCCCTGGAGGGTTAGCCTGGAGGAACAGCAACACAACTTCAAGCATTCACATGACATTTTTTAGCATTATAGAACCAACATGAGAATTTAATTTCACTACTGACCGGCCTCTCAATGAGGTCGATGCAGGGCTGCAGGTCGAGGCCGAAGTCGATGAAGCTCCACTCGATTCCTTCTCTCTGGTACTCTTCCTGCTCAAGGATGAACATGGTGTGGTTGAAGAGCTGCTGCAGCTTCTCGTTGGTATAGTTGATACAGAGCTGCTCGAAAGAGTTGAGCTGTTAAGAAAAGGGGAGAAACCATTAGCATTTCTTTGACACATAACTGGATATAACATCCGGACATCCATAATACAACAATGAAAGGAGTCAAACCTGGAAAATCTCAAAGCCGGCAATGTCCAAGATGCCAATGAAGGAAGCCCCTTGTCTTTTGGTCCTGTCCAGAGCTTTGTTAATACGATGGACCAGCCAACGGAAGAGACGCTCGTATGTTGCTTTAGCCAGGGCCTCCACGGCAAAGTCCGCCTGGTGCAAGGACCAAAGTGGTGAGGACAGTACAACAACTAGTGATTTACTTGTTCAACTATATTATCAGTATTCTCTATTACACCTTTTGGCAAGTGAAAATGGAGTTTATAACAATATAAAAAGAGGACTATATTGTGAAAGTAAAAAAGCCAATATGAGGCAGTCTGGATGTAAAAGTTGTGTTGCACTCTAGAAAATGACGTTAAGATAATCTTTAATAGTACGCAGGGGACTCATTTACAACATGTGTTAAGTTCCTGCACTTCAATTCAATTCATAGGTGCTGCTGTTTTGGTTGGAAAATTCTAATAGTTGAAATAAGGCATGTTTATAAAACTCACCATTTTTACAAGAACAATTGACTACATTTCCCCCCAAAATATTGGGTTTTTAGTGGTGCTATAATGAAGAAACCAGCAGCTATAGAAGAACAACCTGCTCTTTGGTTTGGGCTTTCTGGACATAGTCTCTTCCCACTTTGATCCTTGGAGAGAGGATGGCTCTGGTGAACTCCATGACATTCATGCCCAACAGGTGACACAGCTTCTGAGCGGCTGGGAAATTGAATCAAGGTCAGGAATTTAAAAAAACAAAACAAATATATAGCTCTTCTGCAGTACTGTTTGACACATTGACATATAATAACAAAGATGTCAATCAATTATTGATTTAAATCTAAGTTTTTCCTGAAATAGTGTGACAGCTTTCTCCATTTGTCTAAAATATAATGGAACAGTCCGGAGCTCATGGAAAGACCCAAGAAGCTGTCTAGATCAGACAGCAAGCCTCTTCTAGAAATAACATTCCCTCGTCCTGGATCCCGCTAGTCACATTTGGGAATATTTTTGCCAAACTGCAGCATTGGCACTCATGGCTGAGTCTCCCACTGTCACTCCCTCTCCCTCTTAAAGGGGCAACTATGCACAGCCACATGTGGAGGAACTGGGCCCCATGTATTTCAATGCCTATAACAGTTGACAAGTGTTAGGGGAAAATAACAGGAAAGCATAATAAAATGCTGTGTTTCAAATGATGCAGTTTTGAACAAAAGTGTTTAATGTAGTTAATGGAAAACAAACAAAAATCAAAAAAAGTTTCACTTGAAGCAGCCTAATATTTGACTGTATGAGTAAAAAATACGTTCATAATTAGCACAATAATTGAGATTTGGATTGAATGAATAAAGATATGAAACCAGTTTATCAAATTTACATTAATTAACCCTTGATATTTGGAGAAATGTTTTACCTGTATTATCAGGCATGGAGGCCTGGTCGGTGTTCCTTTCCTTCTTAAAGATAATGTTCCCAAACTGAAGAACCGAGGACACCACTTTCAACATGGCTGGAAAAATGAGAATCCAATAGAAAGAGACACTTTGAGCAAACATCAGAAATGTGAGGCAGATGTGCTAACCTCCAGGCTACCATGCTACCCAATATTTAATTTGGCACATCATTAAATTGCTCATTTATCCATTGTCTATGTACTGTTCATAGTCACCACATACCCAGAATCTCCTCATGGGAGAAGCTCATAATGTGCATGGCCTCCATTGTCTCATGGAAGTTGTCTTTATCCTGCTGGCCCGGGATGGGGATGTTGCCATTTGACAGGAATCGGTAGTTGTTAAATCCCTCCAAAAGCAAGTCAGCTATGGACATAAGAATACAACCATAAGCCTTCAGAAGCATGGACACAAGGGGGGTGCCAAAAACTGGCATGAGTTCGGTCTGGGCTCTCAACTTCGTCCACATCAAACTCATCCAAGTGTGCTTGGATGAGTTTGTAGGACTTGTAGGACATTTGTAGGACTTGAAAAGAAAAGGGCCTTCCCCAAACAGTTAAAAAAAAAAGAATACAATTATATGCGTAACACAAAGATGACTGGGTATAGTAGCCAAATTATGTATACTTCAAGGAAGAGGGGTAAAAGAAAGAGCATCCATGTTGCATACTTACATTTGAGGTGTTCTCCGGCTCCAGCCAACAGCTGGTAAAAAATGTGGAAGGTGCGTTCATCTTTGGCTTGGCGGATAGCTCTGGATTTCTCCAATAAATCTGACAGCCAATAGGTCAAGGGGGGAAAAACATTTCACGTTTAATTTCCTTCTAACAAATGATAATAAAAAAAAGGATACATGTTTCAATGTTGGCCCCAACAATATAGCCAGTGACATCAAAGTTGATGCGGATGAATTTCCCCTGCAATAGAAAATAGATGGTTCAGGAAGTGCTCAAGCTATGCCACAGTATACTCATCAATTTCTAACATGCTGTTGCTGCTAAGGCATCTAAACAGCAGAACTGTTATGATTCAATAGGGGATGACAACCTGTTGACATTTATAATTGATTTGAAATAATAATAATTATCCTGCACTTACAAAACGTGATGAGTTGTCATTTTTCACAGTTTTCGCATTCCCAAATGATTCGAGGATGGGGTTGGCTTGCAAAAGCTGACGTTCAAGTTCACCCTGTGGGGAAAAAAACAAGGAGTGTTTCAGTAAACATTTGTCAACACTTTACAATTTCAACTAACAACAAGCACAAATAATTAGAAAGTAATTGTGCGTCATTGATATTCCAAGTTAAAAAAATAAAAATAAAAAAAATAAAAAAGCTCCATGCAGACAAGATAGCAAACATCTGGAGAGCATGTGTTTCATACAGACCAGACAGACACAGTGACAACGTGTAAGTAGACAAAACAAAGCTGGATAGATTATGATAGCAGTAAAGGGTGGGTGGGGGGATTGGGGGGGGGGGCAGAAATTATTAATAAATGTCAAACACTAAGTGCACACCATAGCATACTGCATTCTGGATACATACCTACGTGACTTACTCGACTTTTAACTCAATTTGAAGCATATTTTGACTTTTGGCATAGAATAGAGGTAAAATGAAATTGTATTGAAAATAAACTCCAATTTAAAATAAAAATAAAATATTCATCAAACTGACTGGAAATTTTTTTTGCATTTTTCATTTATGACTAGCAGATGCTAATTGCTGATTTGGTAACAGTTTTTATTTCTTAGAAATTGCTTGTTTCTCAAAGAAGAAATTTCAAAAACAAACCTTGAAAAGACAACAAATACTTAAAAATTTTAAAATTAGTCAAGCTCAAAACAAAACGTTTGTATTAAAATGATTCAACTTTAAATATATTTTCCAAAACTTCTAATAAATAGTAACTACTTGTAATAGTTTTAAAATATTTTTGTAATTTTAGTGAAACGGCACAATACTGTATTGATAAAAAGCTGATCGCTATTTACATAAATGCCACGTTGTTTGTTGACACTGGGTATAATTCAAGGGAGAAAGAAAAAATTCGTCTTTTTAAAGTTTTTTTTTTTTGTGAGTTATCTGCACTTCTTATCTAGTATGTAGCAAATGGATGAGATAAATGTCAAGAGGCTATCTTGTGAAATGCTTTTCTGGCGCTCTCCTAGAGACAAAAGAGAATTTTTCCATGAACAGGCAGTCGAACTGGACACTTTTGAGAAGCTAAATAAATAAATATACTATTTGTGCAGCTGTTAAAACATGTGGCCCATTTACTGTTTCCATCTAAAGCCACATTGTGAGCTAAATCCTAACCAGAGAATAAAAAAAAAAAATGCTGAGGGAGAGGCATTTTTCTGGGAAATATTTTTGCCAAATTTCAAGAATAGCTGCAGAAGCGCAAAGGGGCCATTTTTCCACAAAGGGGAACACTGGGGGATCAGCATTCAGGCGTGTGATGTCAGACTTCCTGCTTTTTAATTGAGTCTTTGAGCAGCTGGACTGAAGTGTGTGACACTGACTAAAAGTCCAGTTATCTGTTTTTATTTAAACACATAGTAATCATGTGGTGCAGATTGGGATTGTGAATTGGAAACCTCCACTCAAATGTGAGTTGGTCTTTTGGCCACAAAAACAACCACACGCACACAAAAAAAAAGAAGCCGATTATAAAGCCCAGAGGGGGTCCACTTTAGCTGACCCACATTTCTGACGCAATGGGAGTTAGTAGTGTGTCTGACTATGGCCAGCCTCCACAAGTGACTCCAATTGTTGCGCAGCTGCTACTGAATTGTACAGACACTCTTTCTGAGGCCCTCTAATTATTGGATCATTTTCTGCATATCGCTGCCTTAGCTACAACTTTGTGTCTCCCCGCAACACAGGCATTTTTGGCAGGGTGCGAAGAAGACTGGACAGATTGAGAAGAGTCAAAGAGGATCAGTCAACCTGCCCCACTAAATCTTTCCAGTTGAGGATGTGTATTCAGTGGTAAAACATCTGCTTTAGGTCACAAAAAAATGTTCACTTGTCTCAAAAGCAAGTAAAAGGCCACTCCTTATACAAAGCACTTAAATCTGGTCAAGACACCAATTTGATGTGGGGGAAAACTTGGAAATCATCTGAATTCATCCAGAAAACAATATCGTTTACCATTCTCCTTACTAAAATGACCTGACTTCAAGTCCTGAAATTCTTTTTGGACAAACTTCTTTCCCATAACAGCTACATAACACGAATTTGTATGCCAGTCAGAACCTGCCAATGGATTTTATATTAACTTCCATATGCTAACACAGTATTGCCAGTCCTAATTAAAGTAAATGTAAATATGATAAACATAAAACAAAGGCCATAAAACAAAAGAAAAACAGCAAAGCAGTAACTGGGCGTGCATTTTGCGCTGCTTGACCACATATTCTTACACCATCGGGCAAACTATTTGCGCCAAATATTGTGTAAATATCAAAAATCTTATAAAAGGCACTGGTGACTGCATCCCTTAAATGACAAGTTAAATGTAAGATGCAAAGTACGGAACAAATAGCAGGTCATAAATTGGTAAGAACTTTATACAGTAGTGCCTTGAGATACGAATTACCCGACTTAGTAATTTTATACTTCGACTGAGATACAAAAGCTATATAGTGGCAGTGAATTAACTCACTTTACAAAAAGCAACAGTTTTGAAGAGGGGAGACTTTTTTACCTGTTTACTGCCACTCCCAGTTGAAAATTATTGTCAAACTAAACGTAGAACAAAGACTTACAAGCATATTTAAAACAAGCAATAACTTTGCCATTGGAAACTCTGCTAGGGTAATGCAAATGCACAAAGAAAAACATTATAGATGGGCTAATGATGTTGCAGTGTTATAAACGTGAAAGTAACATGAACGGTACCAACACATACAGTATACTGTATATGGACAAGACAAAAATAGTCATAGATGATACTTGCTTCCTGGGTCGCTTAGTTGTGAAAATCTTCTTAGTTTGTTATTATCTGTATTATGCTGTCCTTTGGTGGCCAAAATGCACACAAAAATGAGCATATTGTGTCGCTGCAACGGGATAATGGCTTTTGAATTCATTTCAATGGTGGAAGATGATTTGAGATCAAGTGTTTTGAGTTAGAAGCAAGCTAATGGAACAAAAACAAACTCATAAGTCAAGGCACTACTGTATTTCACAGTGCAGCAGGGTCGTTCTTACAAGTTAGATGGCGTAGCATGTAGGCATGGGCCGAAAATAGATTCCGATGGTATGACTACTGTTAGCAAATATATCTGAGTATCACGGTATTATTACATATCTAAAATTGTTTTTTGCAATATTTTTTAAAACAAAATATAGAATATTTGGTATCATGTTGGCATTCAAGTTTAAATACATGTTAATATTCCTCTTCTGTTTTAAATTTTCTTATTACATTACAGTGTCTCATCATTGGTGAGCTATTTTAGGAAAAAGACCTGCGGGCTACGCATGTTGTCCTTGGGGCTAACTAGTACTCACTGGCACCATTTTCTTTTCGATGACAACACTTAATCAAGAGGAAAAAAAGGCATCCATGTTCGTAGCTGCTCACCCATCCCATCTATGCTCACTGAGAAGGTGGGGGAAAAAAAGAAGAGGTGACTGGTTCACTCAACTTTGCAAGCAGCCAATCATATTGTGCCCTGCTTAGAAGTCTCAAAAAAGAAAAGAAGAGCTAATTACTGGTCATAGCCAGTATTAGCGGTTATTGAAACCTTGACTTCTTAAAACAACGGTAAACGATCAAAACAGTTTTCAGCCCATGCCTAGTAATATATTAGTCTCCAAAATTTTACAGTGAAACCTTAAAAGGTCAAACATACACACACACACAAAAAATAAAATAAAAAATCTAAGAAGACCTCCAATTTGCTCAGGTTTTAGCATGGGAAAAATAATATTTCACCATTCTGAACAGTTATACAAGTATACCACTGTAATCATGTTTAAAATAAAACACCCCTAACACCCTCTAAACTTAAATGACAAATGAGGAGCATAGTAAGGTGTTAAAGATAAGACAAAAACAAAAGAAAAATAAACAATTCGACTTTCGAGGTTCCACTGTAAATATGATTGATTAATGTTGCAAGAGCCCAGTAAATTAATAAAGCGGCGATGCTGCCAGTCGTGCCCAAGTGAGATTGCTGCAAATCCTGCTCACTCAATCAGTACAGCAAAAGCCTGGCACACACCTAAAGACAATCGGGTTGTTTTTGTCCCGATTTTGTCCCTTCCCGACCAAGGACGTCAAACGCCCGACAATCTTATGTCTTATCAGATGGTCTTACAAGATTATCTTTTTGTGTGAACTGTGTTAAGAGTGGATTTTACTCAATAATTTGGTCCAAAACCAGCCGGGGCCGACAATCTTAAATAATGAACATGTTCAATATTTACGATAAAAATCTTGGGGGGAGCCGAGGTTCTCTCCAGCCAGCTGACTCCGCAGACTGTGACGTGAACGCAATGTAGCCAAACAAAGAAGCTCACTGACATGACAAACGAGCACTCGTATATGAAAACAAATTAATATCACATACCAGAAGTTTATCCATCCATTTTATGATTACCAAGTGGTTACAAGGACTGGGCACGTCGTGAATTGCGTGATGACTACAAGTAGGACTTCTGCTCAATCAAATGATAGATAAAAGATAAAAAAATCTTTTAAGATTTGAAAAATCCTTACGTGTGTACCAGGCTTAAGGCTATGCTAAAAATAAAGGACAACTATCGCAAGTGAATGGATGTGGATCAAAAGCCCCTGTAGTCCAACCTGAGAGCTGTAACTGTGAAAGCATTAATAGTCTTTCTATGAGCAAAGTGTGCATGGAAGCAGAGTTCGTAGAGCCCCCCCTAACCCCCCGCCCCCACTTTGTATTGAAAGTAAGTGAGTCAGGTGAAAAGCTACAATCTACTCACATAAAAGAGGGCTCCACTCTGTAGGACATGAGGGGATTCAAGTGTTATTATCATGAGAAGTCAATAATTACATTAATATCATGATGTAAAAAACTTAAGCCGACAGTGAACATAATAACAACGGACCTTTGTAATGGTTCTCTATAACCTAAATTATTGTTATTGTTTTGGCCTGTCGGGTAAGCTTTTTTATTATTATTATTATATGACAAGTTCGAAAAGGAACCAATAAAATACTTTAAACGTACTGCATGCTAACTGCATTAAAAAAAAAAAAAATCAAGTACATAACTTTACATAATGTCACAATCACATGGACAACATATGCACGTGAAACAAAATCATGGAATTTTGAAAGTACATGCCATCTTATTAAAAAAAAAAAAGTACTTACAACTGCATTTTGCGTCTGACAGTAAAAAACAAAGTGAATACAGTAAATTTCATGTATCAATGCTCTCAAACTGTGTTCAATGCTTGTTTTAATTTTGACTGGATTATTTTCCACCAACTAACTATTGATCAAGATAGTGAAAGATTGTTTGAGTATTGCGTGCACATAAATGAAATGAAGCATATAATGAAAAATTGAGACTTGCCTGGAGCTTCACTGGTTTTGGAGATTCTGGCTGTTTGTTGCAAATGAACAAATTGCAAAGTGTTAGATCAAACACACACAGATCTGCTGTCCAAAGTCATGGAAGATAATTCATTGTCAATCAGAAAACCCAAAAGGATGACATTTATTTACGTGGACATCGATACTCTGGTTAAATTGTTCGGTTTCTTTAATAGAATATTGTTCAAATAGTACTCACAGGAATGTTGTGATCTTTCCTTGCTTTGTGGGAGGAGGCAACATGTGCCAGGTACTGGATGACCTTCTTTGTGTTCTCCGTCTTGCCAGCTCCAGACTCCCCACTGTATGAGACAGAAGAACATCAAGCTCAGAACGAACTGTGGGGAATCCCCTGTCCTGAAATGAACTACAAATGTATCCCATCTCCATCGCTGCCATTATAAAAAAAAAAAAAAAAAAAAAAAAAAAAACTTCAAGAAGAGACAGCTGTACATATTTGCAGACCCTTTCAGACTGAAGTTAAACTGCTCTAGCCTCTCAACAGTAGCAAAACCACACAGGGCTGCTCAGGACCAGCATGCATGTTACTATGAATTTGCTGCATTGGTCTAGCTTAGCAAGATGTGGGTTTGTAAATGTCGAGCTTGCATTTTGCTGCTCTCTTTGCGGTGTTGCAAACAAAAACCAGAGGGAGGAAATCCTTTAAAGTCCTGTAAGCCCTTAAAAAAAATGGAATTGAGGGATACTTGAGATTTAAAGCAAGTCTGGGGTTTTACCGTAACTGCAAATTTGCGTATGCCAAGAATGCACAACATAGTGTCTGACTCTTATGGGTGAGTGAGTGTGGGTCAATGTAAATACGGTTAAAGCACAAGTAATGGTGGAGGGATTAATGACGATGTATCACTTGTTGAATGTAAAAGTGCTGGGTCTGACATTCCACATGTAATCACGTCTTGTATATTTAAAAAAGAAAACAACCACCAATTTATTTAATATACAGCTATGAAACATAACTATATACCAAAAATAGCATACATATATATAGAAGACGAGATGACAATATTAATGTGTGATGCAAAATAGGCTACGAATGTTCGCTAGAAAAATTACAGTTGGTAAAACAGCAACTACAGTTTGGTATTTGTAGCTAATGTAAAAATGGAAGTACAAAATAAGACTATTTGAAGAGCAGAGCTGTGGCATGGTTCAGGTCTTGTTAACTAACTTTGGAATTTTCTTCATTCCTGTCATCTGCACACTCTTGTTAGTAGAAAGGCCAGATGACTATGTGACAAAAATGTAAAAAATGTTTTTCTTTGAAGTAACAAAGATCTGGTCAATGTCACAAGGACATGTAGCAACACTCTTGACTTTGCGACCCTGGCTGCTCCACTACGAGCAACTAATTATATGCCTGTTACTTTCAAATTCATGTGCATTCATGTGTGTAATTGTTCCAGTTTTGTTCCGCAACATAAATTGTATGAACAGTAGTAGACTACACAGTCTGTAGACTCACGTGCACAGAATGGACTGGTCCTCTCGATCTGTGGGAAACAGCAAGGAGAAAAACAAGGACAAGTCAATCTCAGCAGTCTGTCCTTGACGCAGTCTCCAGCGGCTCTTTGACTGACAGCATCAAGAATTAAAGTAAAGCAGTTCTCAGAAGCAATGGATATTACAGTTTTCACAATTGGTTATAAATATAGAAACAGTATATTAAAAAAAAAAAAAACTACACAGGTCTTTGCTGAAATGGTCCAACTGAAGCACCAAATGAGGGCAAAAGTGATAAGACGACTGGAAAGCCGCCTTCAAAATAGTCTCATGAAACATGCAGAGTATTTTTTCCCAAGGGAGATAAGGTCCAGCTCGAAATGATGTACAGTACTGTATTTCTACAAACTCTATTGCTTCAAACAGTGATAGGCAGCCCCAAATAATCGCCAAGTGTGTAGTTCACTTCAATATATTGTCATAATTAAAATGATTACCAATTTATGAAAAATAAAGAGTTTGAAGTTCAAGATTAGTTAATAATTACTGCAAAGACCTACCAACTAATAAATGCCATACCTGTACGTACCCCAAATAAGAATGTGGTACTAACCGCTGGGCCACTTTATGAAGAAATAGATTTCTTCTTCATATTTCACAGAAGTGTGGCGAATGGCGATGTGTTTCAAATATACACATCATTTTAGATGGAGTCCAAATTAAGATGTCAAAAATTCCTGTAATTATTGAATTATTACTTGCAAGTTTTGCACAGTGTAATTTCTAAATATTATATCTGAAATAAATATTTGCTTGGATACTGCTTTTCCTTCTTGCAAGGCCCTCAAGGCGCTTTACATTTTGACTACCGGTACTCATTCACCTACTGATGACGCAGCATCAGCAGCAACAGTGGCCTGGGTTCGAACCCACAACCGCAGGGTTGCGAGATGACCACTAAGCCACGTCACCTCCTTGATGAACTGATTCAAAATTTAGATTGCATCAGTGAGTGACTTCAGTGAAGGAATAAGTTATTAGTTAAACAATTAGAGAAGCACAGATTGCTAGAAGCAAAAGAGAGGTGGAAAGGGATTTCATTGGCTGGGCTGGTACTTACTCATTTTAACCGGGAATATTTTGAATAACACTTTCACCAACTGTCCTGTGTATATGTCAACATATTGCGTTGCTGAAGCACTGACAGCTTGAGGTGAAGTGCTGACTATGTGGAAAGGTACGAGGACACAGCTGGAGAAATCATCAGGGGCAATCTGGATTTCCTGGCATTGACTGGGAACTTCCTGCAGTTAAATTCTGTGACAAGGGGGTGAGGCCACACGCACACACCTATGTCAGAGTTTGCAAGAAAATACATCTGTGCGTGCTGGAGGTATAGTGGATATAAAAGGTCTTACACACGTTTTTAAAATGCCAGGTTTTTGTAGTATGAAATATGAGACCAAGGTAGTATCAGAGCCATAACAGAGCCAGAACGACACCTAATTAAATGATAAATTCTGAGTGGGTTTGAAGTTTCATACTCAACACACCTGGAAGACATTTTTGGGATCTATGAGAAAGACAAATACCGGTATGTGCTTCAATTTTAAGAATAGAGTCTACGCTTAACACATTCCTTAGAAAGCATACCTTACCATTTCAACAAGCCTCTTTATTCATGTTGCTATCCGAAGCAACACATCAACACCACCACTCAGATAGCTGCTCTTTATCAGTCTGAATGCAGGCACAGTGGAGAGACAGGATCCTGTCTCTTCATTCACTTTCATATGCTAACACTTCCACCACCATTATATATCAAGGGCACAGACAATCTCGGAATCTTTGCAAATGGGTAAAAAACAAATACCCATCCACAATTCCCTATAATCATACTTAATGGTTATAAGGTGAGTTTGTGGGTTGCGCATGACGAGTGTGCCAGTTTCACATGATTCTACCAAGGCTGCACAACATTGACATTTCCCCTCCAAGATATAAAAGCCATGAGTCATACAAGGTAAAAACAGAGAATGTTTTTAGGTCAGAATTTATACTGACTTAAATGACATAAAAGACTACAAAAAGTATCTAGTCATTCTCAAAGGGTGTCTAAAGAGCAGAAAATTAGCTAAATGGTAAATGGACTGAACTTATATAGCGCTTTCTACACCATATGGTTCTCAAAGTGCTTTACATACAATGCGTCACATTCACCCAAGTTTAACATAATTTTAAATGGCTGAAAATTAAGGCATCAAACTGTAGCAATATTTCCAGAACGAAATTATATATAGAGTATATATTAAAAATAAATAAATGAATGAATGAATAAATAAATAAATAAATAAATAAATAAAAAAAATAAACATATATGGACAAAAACATATTGAGTTTCTATATATGCCAACTGACAATACTTAGTACTGTACGTGCATTTTTAATGTCAAAACTATTATTGCTGAATTTAAAAACCACTCAAATTTACTGCTGATTTTTTGTCATTCTTTGACTGTTCTATGGCTGTGGTTTGTATTTTGAGACTATTTATTAAATTCTTGAATCCCGTAATATACTGTAATTAGTTCTACTGAAAGTTTAAATGTCATGAACCATATTGTTGGAATACAAATTCCACATATCAGGAAACACTTCTTACAGGAAAGAAGTAAATAGACCATTGACATCATGGATGTCAACAGTGTTGTAAAAGTTAGAGTGGTGAATCGATTAAAATAATTTACTTCAGGAACAAAATGACGAAGAGCAGTGGTGTCAGTAGAGTTAGGCTTGGCGTGTGTCAGCCACAGTTTTACAAGTGGAAACATATGCAGTAGAGATTCTCAGTATTTGCTTCCAATGTGGAACATTTTTGAGAAGATGGCTGTGAAATCAGATAGGGAGATAAACTGCATCAAGAACTCCTCCAAAAATATTTTTAATTTCAATCAAGACATTCATGCAAAATGAAGGATCTTTACTTAATAAATATATCTGTTCTATAACAAATCACTTCTGCCAGCCAGTAAGGTAGCCAAGAGCTGACTGGAAAAGAGAAAATGGAAAAAATTAGTGACTGATGAGGTGAACATGAAGACATACATTCGACTGGTTCCAATGCCTCCTGACCACTATCAACAGATCTAGCAACTAGAGTGGCAAAAAAAGAGGTGCACAAAATAAATAAATAACATAAATAAATAAATAAAATACAATTAAAAAACAGTTGTTTGCTATACAGATCGGTACTTAAGTGTGTGGACATTTGAAATTATTGTAAATAAAAACAAAATTTACTTAAATGTGAATGAACTACATGCACCAGGTCGGTGAGGTACTTCCGATATTGGCAGTGATCAACATTTTAGTTTTTAATTAATTCCCTACTCCAATAAACAGTGGGTGAATGAACGAACAGAAAAACTTGAGTGCATGAACTGCCAGGCAAATTTGTAAAAATAATGCAACGGATCATTTTAAGTTCCAGAAAACAGTGGGTGGCTCAAATAAACAACTATGCTAGCAGCAATGTTACCATGGTGTCCTGTACTTGAGAGTTTGACAGAACAAGAGAATAATATTCAACTAGGTTTTCATTATCATGAGTTGTGGCCGCTGCATTCTGAGATCTCATTTGAGAATATTTGTGTCCAGATGAAGGTGAGGGTTTGATAGAAGGAAAGGAAAAAGACATGTTCCATGAAAATACCGATGCTACATCATTTGTGACTAAAACCTGTCTATCTTTAGCAAGACAATAAATTTGACTCTTGAATTGCCCCATTCATTTTCAAGGAACAGCACTTTAGCTGCATGGGTTAATATCAGTCACTGCTCTAGAGATATTGCTGCATCTTTGAGAAATGTGGTGAATCCCATAAAGTTCCTACACCGTGTGTGGTGTCGTGTACCAACGGACGGTTTTAGGTTATTGGTTCAAAGGGCCATGAGAGGTTTTACTATGAGCTAGAATTGCTACCAGGTGGAACAAAGCCTTCTCTTAGTGTATGTAGTCTATTATAAACATCCCCAAGCTTTTTATCAGACATTCTTGGCTGTGTAAATTACGCCATACAGTGTTTAGTGTCATGAAGAACACTTAGCACCTGATTGACAGCTTTTGTTCATGCAAATCATACTTCTGTTTTTTGAGAAAAAGCCAGTCTTGGAATGGATGTCAAGGAGCTGTAAATTTGGTAAACAATCACTGATCTAAGATGGAGGTTGATAGACATCAATCTAATGCAATAAGGTTCCACTACCTGATCTTGGGACCCTACAAGGACTGCTTGCCCTTGTTGGGAGCCCATAACTAATGACATGACTTTCAACATTCTTTTATTATTCATACAGCACTCCAAGATTCCAAAAAGACTTATATAGCGGTATCATATCAAGAAAAAACAAGGCCACTGATCAACAACAGATGTGCATTATTAAGTTTACCAGTCTGTTTACACACTATTTACTGTATGTTGGGCAACGTCCCATTAAACAGTGCATCAGAGCGTTGGTGGGCAATACAGCACTGTTAAGGTAATTAACGGATGCCTGCGAGACTCAGACACCCGTTAGCCAACAACAGGATGCTGTCATGTGTTAACAGCTCCAAATGTTATGCATTATTGAGATTGCAAGTTGGTAACTGCCAATGCAGTCCAAACACAATGACACACACAAATATATGAATTGATATAATAACAGAAATGCTGGAATGACTGAAACTGAAGTCTTCCGACTTCTGTACTTTGACAAGCCTTTTATGTAAATTCAAAATGGCAACATCAAGAAAATTACACTCTGGTCAGATTCCAAAATGTGTCAATATTTGCTGCTTTCAATGGCTTCTTCATCAACACACTTCTGTTTTGCTATCAAAATGGATAATCGCTAATATTAATCAGTTTGTTGAGATGCTCAGGGTCACCGCACAGAGCAGCTGGTATCCACTAATCTCCAACCTACAAACCTCTTTTTCTAAGCACAACAACGGGAAATGAGTTAGAATGGTGGTGCATTAGTGTCTCTCTCCTTCCTTCCTACTATTATGAAATATGACATTTGTGCAGGGTGTGTACTAATATCGAAGCATACACTATTTTCTTTGTGCTTCTTGAAACGCTGACATTTAGAGGCGGGCCAAGAAGAAACATTTGTGACATCACTAATGATATGAAAACAAAATCCTCATCCAAGATTCTGCAGACACAAGTAAGATTCAGAAACCGGAAGCTTCCAGAGGACAAAAGCGAGACTCAGTGATAAAAATGCCATTACCATGACGCTTTTTCTATTTGACATTAAATATGCTGGCGTAATGTTGCCACAATTAACGGTTTTGCTAGAACTTCCGACATTGCGGAGCAGCTGCATGGCCATAGCTTTGAAGAGGGAGTTACCCCAGCTGTCCTATTCATTCAGTACATTACTACATCTGTTGGCTATCAGTATTTCCCACATAGTCTTAATTAAGATTTAGAACAATAGGTTCAACATAAAAGCATTTACAACAAACTTTGCTGCTGCAAATGAAGTGTTCAACCATACTGCGCGACATGGCCTTAAAAAAACTCTCAAAGTCCTATTTCCGTCAGATAAAAAGCACTTCCAACAGCTGCTACCAGCATTGAAGTGAATCAGTGTGTGGATAAATGCTGCTTTTGTAACATACCAATGAGCACCATGTCTGTAACAGGGTTCAGCGTGATTGACGCCGGGATTGTCTACTACATCACGGGCTCCGTTCTTTATTATGTATAAGAAAATGTAAAAAAAAAAAACAATCTGATTAATCTCGTTTCTTCATGGGAGTTTTCTCTTTGGTGCTACTTGCTCTGGTTTCAACAGTGTCTAAACATACCTGCAGCAGACTGTATGTTCATGTTGTTCATTGTCTGACCCCACAGACCCGAAGCAATTCCAAATGACTGATTAGTAAACTAGCTCCTTTCGGTTCACCACCATATCTTAAGCATGAAAGTATAAAAATAGATCATGCTGTTTTGCTTTGACAGGCTGTGAATCCTGATAGGAGTGACAGGGCTCTCCAGTTTGTCACCACCATCACTCGTAGGCCATCTCCGTCGCACAAAGGGCCTATTGTTGAGCACAATGGGGTCACCCTCTGTGTTCTTGATGGTATGGGCCCAGTCAGTCAGAGAGTCGGGAAGTTTGCCAACTACAAGGATGCTTGAAGATGCAATTCAGTGTAAAATGATTTCAGTCACATGTTTTGGACTGATGGGATACAATCAACAAAGCTAATTTGAGAGTCACCAAGAAAGACTTCAAGTAAGGAACAAATCAAGCAGTCTAGGGTCTAGTTGCATTATCCTTTGTCTACCTTACCACTCAAAAGCGCTGATCAACATAATAATTAACGTGCATGCAATGCATAGATCAGCGGCTAACATACAAAGGAATCGGATGCTTGCTATTTTGTATGTGAACAATACAGGAGATGAAAACCAGCAACCTTCATGAGAAATAGACATTCCCTGTCACAAGGCTGAACCACCAGTTCTTTATAAAACCAATGAACATATATTAGTGCAATGACTGTGACATCATCTTAAGTTATGAACATATCCAGTCCTGGGTTATCAAATACTGGAAGCAGATTAAAAACAATCCTATTGTACAATATAGGGTGCCTTATATTGAGGTAGTTGTGACAGAAATGGACAGCAGCCGACTTACCTTGTAGCATGCATCTGTAAGCAGACTCTGAGATGGCGTAGATGTGAGGTGGCATCTCGTGCCTCTTTTTGCCCCGGTACATTTCCACGATGTTCTCCGAGTAGATTGGGAGGTTTTTGTAGGGATTTATGACTACGCAGAAGAGGCCAGAGTATGTCTATTAAAAAAATAACAAAAAAAAAAAGAAAATCAAAGTCAATCTAAATGCAATTCCTGTGGCCACAATTATTTCAGTTCATACTTGCTGTTGCTTTTATATTAGCATGTGTTGCTGATGACTCAGCACAAAAAGGAGCTCAATGTGGATCTCTTGCTGCTTCTTGTACATATTGAAATAAATACACTTCTTATTAATAATAACAAATTATGTAATTGGCGAAAAAGCTTTGGTAATTTTTTCCTGATTAATGAATAATGAGTGACCAAAATCAAATAGTGAGGTTGATGCGGCAATCCACAGCTGGTGTGGCTACATAAAGTGAACAGACATGCAATTTGCAGACAAACCGGCCCTAGTAGGGTTAATCCCTGAACACTCCATTAAGTCAAGAGTGCATGACGCTGTGCAGTAGACACTGACGGGATTAAGGCTATTTCACACACATATCAATGACTGGGATCAAAGGTCTTGATTCATGAGGGGGAAAAAAACAACAATAAACAAAACAATAAAATGCATTCACCACTACTTTGCTTACTTGACATTGAGAATATGCAGTTAATTAAATCATCTTCTGTACTCTGTAAAACAAAACCAGAACAAAAAAGCGAGACCATTGAACAGGAAAAAGCTGCTGACAGCAAACAGTTGAGCCAATTTTCTTCCATGTGAGCAGATATTCACAAACTGTAGATGTGTGTTACAAAAGCCAACAACATACAGTATTTGCCACATGGGATGTAAAACCTACGGTAAATGACTGTTCGTAACTAATCATGCTAATATTCAAACCTTTCCAGCTGGCATCACTAAACTTCTAGTACATATTTGCCACAGTAACCCCCTCATGGACCCCCTACAATGGGCACAGCGCCAGGCAGACGGATCACTGCTACCGACCCAGCATGGGCCACGGGCAGTGGGGAGACAGGAATGACTCAGCTGGCTGCCCTTGACAGTGGACCCCAGGGGGTATCTGTGGGATTAGCGGGCCTCTGGGGGCAATTGGCCGCCTCGACGGGCAACCCTGACTGGACACCAGCCAGTAAAGCATTCATCTTTTTTTCCCTTTGAAAACTGCTAATATACTGACATACAGTTCAACACCATTTTAATACCCTTTGAGCACAATGCAATGCAGTAATGCACATCTTAGCTCCTCACTATTATGACAAATTGCGGTAAAGAAGGGGGAATTCTGGCAAGGTTTAAATTAGGGGTGGGACAAAAAACCGATTCGACCGAACCATCGGTCGTCAAGGGGAGCTAAACGGCCGTATCGGTAGCAGACTTGTCAACCGATACAAAATCCGCCGGGAATCCTTAGATACATTGCTTGTAAAGCTGTGGACCGGATATCGCGTTGCTGTGAATCGGTTGCGAGTGAGGCTTTATGGTTTTCATAACAATAGCAAGAGTTCTGCACCGTGCTCTACTTGTTTTATTTACATTTCAGTAGCATCACTATTCAAGCTACTTCCGTGTTTACAGAGAGCTAGCAAAGTAGCACTCAGAGACGCTTCATTCCCCGGATGTTGTAAACATAATGCAAAGACGTTACGCACCTTGGGGGGGAGCCTACCGTCAACGCCGTGCTCGCGACACGGCACGCGCGCAGTCGCGCACAACGAGTGACAACATGCAAATGGAGAAAGTTAGCAGAAGCCGATGCCGTACATCTCGGTATTTCCCATGGCTATCGAATCCTCTCGGTGCACTTGTATGTCCCGGGCCGGCGTTGGTACTGCGCGCGAGCCAAAAAGAATAACTCCCGTGACGATCCAATGCATGGGTTCAAACGACACAGGTATGTCCCACAGCCAACACACCAGCTAAGCTAAAAGCACACTGCAAGTATCGAATTTCTCAGTTTGTGGCTCCCTGTCAATGTACACAACTAGCATGAGCAGCAGGGAACTGAGACGTGCCCGTAATTACGTCATCAAACTCAAAATGAACGACAGCCCAAAAAACATGTTTTTTAGAAAACATGGTATTTTATTTCATTTTTATGCTGATGACTGTCAGATCTATTTTCCCCTGGCCCAGAACAGTACAATACAACAACTCACTGACTGTCTAAATGATATTAAATCCTGGCTTTCTTTTAATTTTTTGAGTCTGAATGACGAAAAGACTGAAGTGATGTTGTTTGGTTCCTCTGCTAGTGTGGACCTTGGTCCACTAGCACCTTATCTCAGGGACTGTGTCATGAATTTGGGTGTTAAGTTTGACCCTGATTTTAAATTTGAGAAGCAGATTAGTTCTGTTGTACAGAAAAGTTTTTATCAGCTTCGCCAGATAGCTAAGGTGAAACCAATTTTATCAAGACTGGACTTGGATAGATTGATTCATGCTTTTATTACAACTCGTTTTGATGATTGTAATTCTTTGTATGTAGGCATTAGCAAGACTGCTCTTGCCCGTCTGCAACTTATACAAAACTCTGCTGCTCGTCTGCTTACTCAGACACGTAGACGTGAGCATATTACTCCTATCTTAGCATCACTGCATTGGCTCCCTGTGCACTATCGAATTAATTTTAAGCTTCTGTTGTTTGTTTTTAAACGTTTGAATAATCTTGCACCTCCCTATTTATCTGAGTTGCTTCACCCTTATAGCCCACCCCGATTACTAAGATCAGCTGACCAGTTGCTTCTGGTAGTTCCGAAAACAAGGCGGAAGCTTAGGGGTGACAGAGCGTTCGCGACTGCTGCTCCCAGGTTGTGGAATCAATTACCACTGTATGTTAGACAGGCCACTTCACTCCTGGTTTTTAAATCACGTTTAAAAGCATATTATTTTCCCCTGGCCTTCAGCACATAGTATTACTGATATTTACAAGCAGTAGAATGGCATGAATTTGTTTATATTATTTTATGTGTTTTGTGATTTCTAAGTATGTTTTTATATTTTATCTGGTTTTATTTTCTTATTTTATGTGCAGCACTTTGGTTCCCTTGTGGATTTTTAAATGTGCTATACAAATAAAGTTGATTGATTGATTGATTGCACAACAACAACAAAATACCGGGTAATTGAAAATGGTCTAGGGTAAGGCAAACATCACTATAGCCTACGACTGCAAGTTACAACAGATGGTAATTCCTCAACCAAGGATAGACATGACTGCTGGTGTACTTTCAATCACATTTTTGAACAAATGTAAGAAAATTAACACAAGCACATACTGTTAAGATGACCTGTCATTTGTCACAAATGAGTCAGACTCTGAGTCACTTCAAGTCAAAAGATAAATCGCTGACTCTCAACGGGCCAGGCCAGGCAATGCCTTTTAAAATCACAAAAATTCAGTCAGTCACAGATACAGTACTGTAGAAAGTGAAGACGGCAACCCCAAATGGACAAAAATAATACCTGCCTCTCACATGCATATTATATTGCTATTATGCATAAATTAATAAATATGTAAGTCTATAACTGTCTGTAATGCCATGAAGGTTTCTGAAAGTGATTGGATGAGCGAGTCTCTGAATATGATTGGATGAACAACTCGGGCGCTGGGGCATGTGCAACAGAGGACAGCTGGGAGAGTGCGGGAGGTGCGCACAGTCACTTGAAGACAAAAATAAATAAATAACAAAATAAATAAATAAATCTCAAGTCATTCAAAATCTGGTACACAGTGCATCATCACTACCGCTTAAAGATAAGCGTGTAGCGGCTTGCACTCAATAATGCATCACAGTGGCATCAATAAAACAGACTTGCACTGAAATATTTTTGGACAGCTGCTAAAAAAAATAAAAATAAATAAATAAATAAATAAATAAATAAAAAAAGGAAAGGTGATATGATGCCTGACCAGGCTTAATGTAGGAACCTGATTATTGAATAAAGAAATCACATGAGGAGGGAATGCTCTGCAATAATCTGTATGTATATTCACTGACAATGAAGAGCTCATGCACCAAATTTACACAACACATTAGAACACAAGTGCATCAACGTGGGTTGGGTGAAGGCTCGCTCACACAGATGACTCAATAAACGTCTATACTCGAGTGAGCTCATATATTTTTTTTCTACTGAGGCTGCTATGAACTGTCCAAACAATCAGAGAGAAACAAGAATAATGTGTACTGGTTTTCATGTCAAGTTTACTTTGCATGTGTGCTGTGCATTTTCTGCTTGTACCGCTAAAATTAAAAATACCGGTCATAAACAATGTCAGATTTATTATACATACTAGTGTACATGTTTTTATTCCTTTGCTACTTTAAAAAAACATTTACCAATTACAACAAAGTGCTAGCCTTTGCAGAGCAATGAGACAGCATCTTAAGTTCAGGCAGTCTGACTCGTACAGTATGGTGTGAGCCAGCAAATGTTCCTATATTTGACGGATATGTCTGGAGTAATTTCATCGTAGGCACTCCCATTAATTTTATGGACATGTAAACAGTTAGTTGAATCTGATTATCCCTGCTCACACAAGACTATTTTGCTATTTTGAATATCAGCCTCAGCTCCAGTCCATTGGAATCACATACAGTCACAATAGTGCAGCAAGAAAATCTCTCCCGGTGTGATACCTCTGTCGGAGTCTCAGGTGACCCACTACCTCCGAGTCACGACTATTCCTGGCATGCATGTCACTAAGTGGATCATAATGACAAGGGGGAATTGACGGCTAATGTAGGACATGATTATGACATATAGCCACTGAAAGGGAAATCTGAAAAGCCCTTTGCAGAGTCAGATATACTACAAATAAGATGAGTGGGGGGATGGCGGGGGAGTCATTTTCAGCCCGAGTTACTGTGGAAAACCCAACCATGTTGTATAACAGTACAAAATGCAACTTAAAAAAGCCTGTCCGGTTAATACAAGTTTTGACAGTGTGATCTTACGACAGATTGACTATCTCCTTTACTTCCTATGAAACATTAAAAATCTAAAAGTCAATCAACTCTGTTGTGTTTGACCTTACATGTTCCACTCGATAAGATTTTTGTGGCTCTGGGAGGATGTAATACATCTACTCTGCAATGTGACTCCCTCACATCAGGCTTCTGAGACAATTCAAAGAAAAACAAAGTGAGGGAGTGATTCAGCGAAGACGTAGGCATTTATCAAGTGAGGAGAGTGGGAGTTATCTGGGGGCATTGTGGTCCATGTCAGAGATCTGCCAACTCAAAAAGTAGGGACACACCGAAACCAATAAAAAGTTCTCCAGTACCATATGCATTAATCCCAAATCACCAACCTCACACTCCCTCAGGGTATGAGTCATTTTAGCCATGTGTGCGCAGACACTTTAAGGACACGGATGACAATATTTTTAGGCGAGTGCAAATCACACTCTGCAAAATGGATGATTAACTATCTCCTCAGGTAGCGACAAAGTTGTGGTGACAACAAGCACAGAATTTGTTTAGCCAGTCTCATCACCCTTGCCACATACACATGTTTTATGTTTTACTGTGTAATGTGTTCCTGACAGCTTTCGTTAATGATTTTGAACCCAAAATGTGATCTTATGCCACCTTTAAAGTAGCATTTTGCAGATGGAAACACACTTTTGCCTGTGGAAATATATTTGCAATTGTTTATGTTCTGCAGATGAAACTGGATTGTGGGGAATTCCATGGACCTCACTTTCAGTTTTGTTGTATTTTGCTGGGCCGACCCCACCCCCCCAAAAAATATATATAATATATATAAAAAAATATATATATATATAATAATAATATATTTTTTGAAGCCCTTGCAGATTCCAATATTTGGCTAAATAAAATTATGATAGCCGATTAAATCAAATAAATAAATAAATAAATAAATATATAAATAACTTCTTCATTTGGTCACGGGGGTTGAATGGCAGTATCTTTGTCTGATGTTGTAATGTTTAAATTGGTAACGAAATAACAATTAGCAAACATCGTGGGGGGGAAAAAATGAAATAAAAATCTACTCACATAAATGAGGCCCGAGTAATAGCGGTCCTTGAGGTTGTGTAGTACGGAGGCTTCATTGAGGCAAGTCAGCTCTGCCATGTCCTCCACCTTGCTGAACTTGGGCGGGTTCATCTTCTGGATGTCATCCTTGTTGACCGATGCCTTCTTCCCGTTTTCCGCCAGTTCCACAAGCACCTCGTCGCCACGCTCCTCGCGCACGCTGGCCGCCTCGAAGCCGTGGCGCTCCGACGGGATCCATACTAGCCTCTTTGCGGTCCAGTCGGCCTGCGAGGCCGGGTTGTAGACCACGGCGCGGTCCACAAAAAGATACCGCTCCGGGTCCTCCTGCCCACTCCTCTGCGACATTTCTGGCGTCTACCAGAAGCAGCACTCCTTGCTTGGCCACCTGCAGCTGGGACACAAAGTATTGTGAGTTATATGGCGTTCAGTCATGCTAGAAAGCACGAGCCCTGAGGGGGAAAAGTTCCAAGATTTGGTCACAAGCTTTTATTAATAATTTTTAATGGCTGGATATTTGAATGACCACTGTAAAAGTGAAATAACAAGTAATAGGACTAGAATTGGCTTTTTATTGTGATGTGTGGAGCAGAAAAAAAAAAAAAAGGCGATCCAAGAGTTGGGTACATCATAGGTGATGCCACACTCACTATACCTTGACATCAAACCAGTTGAGACTCGAGTGAATCAAGTGCCTCTGCTGTTTTCAACAAAGAAGTGGAATCTGTTTTGCTTCAGTTGCCCCGTGACGCCATTAATTAAAGGGACAATCAACCACCCAATCGACAGAACTTTCAATCGATACTATGCCAATCCCTATTATTTATATTATTAACTTTTAATATGTGGTTTAGTGATTCAGCACTCATCCCCTCAGTGTTCTGAAAATATGTTTTTTTTCCACAAAGTATATGTTTAAGTGAAGAGGGGGCGTAAGTAATCACAATGAGCCACCGTCAAATCCTATTCCCCAAAAATCTGATGAGACCATTAAGTATACAGTATATAAAAAAAAAATTCTGAAGAAAAAACAAATCTAATGTTTCTGCTTCACTTAAAATATTCCTCATACATATTTAAGTCTGTGTGGACGCAATGATGCCCACACAGACCTTGAAGGCCTTCCACCTCCATCCCTGCACATAACCAGCCCACATGAACTGTTACTGTAACGTAACATAACCATATCTCCACTTAGGGGGGAATAAATAAAATCACTCTTAATAACAGGGTTACCCGTAGCTTTGGATTTTTCAAGAGAGTTACTTTATTATTATTATTATTATTATTTTGTTTTGACTTTTATTTTTCTAATTTCAGTACAGTAGTTTTAAAGTTTTAAAAGCATGTTTGGACTTGAAAAGAAGGACAAATGCTCAAATTTGGCTAATTTATCATGTGTACCCAGTTTTACATGCAGGGTAACCAGGCAAGCCACACTTTTAGGATTAAGGGGTCCTTTTATATTGTGGAAAAGGGCTCGGCAGATGATGCGGTCTGACTGCCTTGATGAGGAAGAACCTCTCCGGGCAGCGAGCCTGCTAGTCATGTGGGACAAGATTTACTGGCGAGCACTGGGAGATGTCTAACCCACAAGCAGGTCCCGTGCTTGAACCCAGCAGGCGCCTGTGGGACACGAATTTGGGTCAGGTCACGGAATAATAGTGGGGAGGGGGCTCAGTGTGGCTGCTGTGGGTCACTGCATCCCCTTAGCCCTACTTTGTATGCCCAGAAGCAAAACCAGAAATAAAACACTACTAAGACGCAGAGGCACTTAGGTTTTTCTGTTATTTGTGTGTTGATATGTGCTTTTAATGGGTGTGGCCTAGTGAGTGACATCATAAGTCAGACTCAGTAGGGTTGGACTTGGTCTTAAATTGTATTGTTTTTATAAAATTCAGTAGCATATTACTTTATTGAAAAAAACAAAAAAAACAGAGATCCATGGCATTTCAATTCATTTTCGGCACATGCAGATTCACTATTTGCAGACCTTTTTTCAGTATTTTTGTTACCCCCGTGTTTTATATGGACGTTTCAAGAAGTTGGTGTTAAAAAAAAAAAAGATTCCCACCTCAAATGTATTTTTAATGGACGCCAATAACGATTTGCGCTATTCGCGGGCTATAGTTGCGGGTGTGCACTGTATTTGTAAACTACACTGCAGCTTGCTAACCAGCGAGCTTTTAAATGCAGCGCTCCACAAGATGAACCCACGTCATGAACTAACTTAAGTTGTTTGTGAACGTACACTTTTCAGATTCCCCCCAACCTCCCCCACAGTTATATGAAACAAAAACAAAAACAAAAAAACAGTCGATTTACAACGCCTAACGGGGTTAACTTGGTGGAAATGTGTTTTTTTTTTCTTTTCTTTTCTTTTTTTTTTTAGGGCGACTTGTGACCGAATCCCATCATGGGTGTGGGCGGCTCAAGAGACGTCTGGGTGGAGATAAAATAAGCGCAAGGCGGACAATGACCGCACTGCTCCAAACTCTCACTGTCCCTCAAACAAACGCCTTCATTCCATGTAACAACATCGACGGAAAGATTACTCTAAGCCGTATGGTTGTAATGTAGCGACGCCGGCTAGCATTAGGTCCTCCATCATTGAAAAGTCACGGCACAATAATCCGCTAGCTACAGTTCACGAACACCGCTGCTAGCTACGACAAGGCGCTAGAAAACGATGAGGGGTGAAAAAAAAGACATTGGGAGCCATCTTGTAGCACATACCACACGCAGCAGATGAAGTAAATCCTCCTGTGGAGTTGACCAGTGTCCGCGGGGAAGTACAATGCGAGCTAAAAGAGTCCCTTCTTCTTTATTGCCCGCTCTCTCATCAGTGGTACTCCACCATCCGGCACACGCCTCTCAACCAAACGCTGGCCGGTCCCAAGGGAAGATTGGCACATTGGCGACGCCCACAAGCGCAAATCCGCAATATGATTGGCTTACGAGAGCGTAATATTCAGCTGCGATTGGTTCCGAGAGTTTTCCATCTCCTCAAACAGCGGCACTGCGGACTGCCAGGCAGTGGATGCTGCTGCCGTTGCTTGCTTACCTCATCCTCGCACTCCTCCATACTGCAGAGCTTTTTAAAATTTGTTTTACTCTATTTTTCGATAATCTTATTTGGGCTGGTACATAACGCTCACGGAATATATCACAGGTATTTTATTCGCTGTTTGATGCGATTGCTATGCATTTGGCCATTACTTTATTTTGTAAAAAGTAAGTGAATTTGCTTGCCAATAAGTTCATCATTGTGGTAGTGGTGTAAAACAATATTTTATATCCATATTACATATATATATAACAATATGCAAAGTGGAACAACAAATAACATATTTATCTAAAAATCCTTGAACCAAACCATTAACGATGTACAGACTGAAGCAAGGAAAAAAACAAGGTCTTAAAAATCCTTGAAAGTTGCATTGTGTCTTAAAACACACAAAATGCATAAAAGTTTTTGTAAAATGTTAACCATCCAATTAAAACTACTATCATTTAAAACATTAAACTTTTGACATTCTACCGCCATCTACTGGCAACTAAAACGGACGTCAACGTGTCCACAGGCTCACATTGCGACCGTCACGGCTCTCCCCTCCTTTATGGGTTTGGTTATGTCAATCTGACCATTACTTGAAAGTGGCTCTACTCTAGATCTTCAATCAAGCTGGTCAAAAGAAACTCTGTGTGCAGGCAGTTATTAAGTAACATTGCAGTGGAAGTGCAGAAAGGCTCGTTCACAGACACATTTTCATTTGGTTCTTTTATTTCATAGTTGATAGAAGGACTGGTAGAACCAACAATTGTTTTTCATGTCTTTTTTCTTAATTCCAAACTCATTTTTCCCTAAAATGTCACCTTTACGCGTAGGAGACTCCTCATAAGGCGAATGTTCTAAAACACAAAAATGTCTTCTGTGATATGTTGAAAACTTGAGACTTATGACTTCAATTGTTCCACATCCTCAATGGTTTCTGGAAGGTACGTATTTCTGGTTTCTTTAAGTAAACAAGTAGACATCCCACCGGCTAAAGCCATGATACAGAGAACTAGATTTGGCAAGCCAATCCACACATCTTCGAGGAAGCAGAGCAGGGGGCTTACGGCCGCTCCCAGACGGGCCATTAAGTTGCAGAAGCCCATTCCGTTTTGCCTGAGTTAACATCAAAACAAAAATGAATTATAATCAAATACATTTTATTTAAAAAAAAAAGTGAATTGATTGTTTTTTTTTATAATAAAATATTTGTAAATTTTACGTGTTATCATTATCCAATTATCTTGTGAAATATTTGGCTAACTAACTTTATTGTACATCCTCAAATATAACACTCACTTCGTTAATTCCTCCCACTGCGACCCAAATGAAGACAAATGATGGATTTAATAATTTGTAGATGCAAGTAGTAAAGGCTGGAAGTGTACAGGCTTTCAACATTTAATGTTTAACAGTTCTGAAATCATTTATAAACATCCTTCTTTACTAACCTCATGACTGTAGGATAGAGTTCTGTTACATACAGAAAGCCAACAGTAAAAGCTCCTTGGGCAAACATTTTGCCCAATGATGATACCGCTGTCAGATAAGCGCCCTTATCTGAAAATAAGAAGACATCCAGAAAGCAGCCCTCTTAAATATCTGCTGTTCTTAACACGTCTCGCTGACTTACCGAGTGGGATGAGCAGGTTGCAAAAGAGACACAACCCGGTCAGAAAAAGTCCACCGGCTTGAGTCAAGCGTCGCCCTACTTTTGTCAAAATGAAAAGGACAATAAATTTGGAGGGAAGTTCCGTGGCACCGTGGATGAACTGCGTCAGGTACATGTTCACACCAAATCCAGACACGTTGAAGCTGATTCCATAGTAACTACAGCCTAATCCAAACCTGGAAACACAAAAAACTCAGTCAACATCCTTTTATCGTATTGGATACGTTGCATACGTATAAATCAATGATATTGAGAAACTATATATACAATATCTCACAAGAGTGAGTACACTGCTCGCATTTCTGGAGATATATAATTGCATATTTTCATGGGACAACACTGAAAAAATATTACACTGTTTGCACTGACCACTTTTCATTCTGTCAACATGCCATTCATTCAGTGTTGTCTCATGATAATATACAATACATATCTGCAAAATGTGGTGTACTTCACTTTTGTGACTTTATGTTACTTATAAAACATATACACCTTTATCAAAAGTCACTTTATAAAACCATTTGAAATGTTTTTGCACAGAGATAAAATCGCAAGCAGAACATTTTACACATTGTAGTGTTTGTGCCTTTAAGAGGCGTGGCCTGGTGAAATGCTTGTGTCTGGGAGTGAGCTGTGGCCAACAGCGACTCCTGCATGAGTATGTTCATTACTTTTGTGTATAACTGTGCTTCCTCCAGTTACAGCTGGCTAAATAGTATTTCAGGATGCAAAGAGACACATTTGTTTACTCTACCACGCAATACCAGTCAGCATCGCTGTTCTCCTCATCCTGGGGGTCCTCACCAAATCCAAAACAGAATATTTCCTGTTTTCATTTTCCACCACTATCACTCTGGACAAATTCTGCAAAAGCAAAAGAAATAGTGACTTTTAATCTCAATTTATCCACAAAGAATGAAGTGACGAGCGAATCTGCACCTCAGGTTTGAGGTGATCCAAGAATTCTTCTCTACGGTTGACCTTAGCACAGTTCCTTAAGTAAAAATAAGCGCAGTTGACCTTTCCATTGGTTAGAAGCCACCGAGCTGACTCTGGTATCCACCTGAGACCAAAAAGAAGGTTACGAACGACAAGCAGGCTCACAACTGGCTTGCATTTTTCCTTACCTCCAAGAAACGATTGCCACCAAGAGCGGGATGTTTCCTACAGCTGACAGGTACCGCCATTCATTCACAAAATAGGCCAAAGCAGCCAGCAGCATCGTGTTCACACACCACTCCAAGCCTAATAAAATACCCAATGTGGTTCGATGCCGATTGTCCGTCCATTCCAAACCTGTGATGTGAAAACATACACTCTTATTAGAGCTGACTAAGACATGATTCTCAAATGGGATTCACATCAAAATACAACAAATCTGACATATTATTCAACATGTGACAACATTTATTACATCCATTCCATCAATTTTCTCGACCGCTTATTCCTCACAAGGGTCGCGGGGGGTGCTGGCACCTATCTCAGCTGGCTCTGGGCAGTAGGCAGGGGACACTGAAATTTGTATAATTTTATTTACTATAGAAAACAATAGGGAGTTATTTATGTTTTTAAGTTTTCACTTGAACTTTTTAAAACAGGCTGATGACCCTGGGAGAACCCTCAACGTTTTCTTAGAACTTTAAAGTAAAGATGTCTATTATGTTATTAAAAAAACAAAACAAAAAACATCTACATTTTGCACATCAATAAACGTGCTTTAAAAACATTTCAACAAAGAGTTGGAGTTTGTATTTTTATTTTTTTTTATTTTTACACCAATATTTAGCCTATTAGTGGTTAAAGTAATATCGGTTCCATAAGCCCAATGGTATTTTAAAGGTACACCAAAGGTTGTAACCATTTGAAATTCTACAATTGATTATAGCGTGTGGTGCACTAAATTTATAGTTTAAATAATTTACTATCGGCACTTATAATGATTTTTACGGAACTGTCAGTTTTTCACCAAAGTTTGCCATTCGTGTTCAGGCTCGATTCGTAACCTCGAAATAGCAGGTGTCCACCGTATTCATCAGAAAATTTGGAACATTTAAAGGTGAATCGACCATTACTAACGAGCAACCCAGAAATTGACTGACATGATTTAAAAGATGACATTGACACTCACACAGGACCATGGTGACCACAATAACTCCAGAGCATCCGAATCCCGTCAAGAACCTCATGACTGCAAACATGGTGAAATTATAAGACAGGGCGCTTGCCAATCCAAAAAATGCTGTCGTCACATAGGACACCAAAACCGTCGTCTTCCTGCCAAACCTGCAAATCAATGTTGTTGGAAAAAGAAGGTAATGTTTGAAGGCAATGAGAAGGCTAAGGAGTCAGTCAGACCTTTGGATTCACGCTTAACATTTCTGACTCATGTGCCAATCTGAGATAACCAATTGAAATTCTGCTTCATGATAAGTAAATACGATATAAAATGGTGCCCTGAGAAGCATTACAAATTACCAAATTGGCCAGGGTTACCCAATCATAATGCGGTGTTACTTTCCCTGCTTTGATGTCCCTTATAAAAAGAAGGGGGGGGGGGGGGGGGGGACAGCTCATAAAAGCTCATTGGAAAGTAGAAAAGGCAAATGTGGCGAACCAGTAAGTAACAAAGATTAGTAAATGATAACTTAAACAATGAAAAGGAGAAAAAAAATGGAAAGGCACTTGGTCCTGATGGTATAACTGTGGAAGGATGGAGGCATTTAGGAGAGGTGGCAGTGTTATTTTATTTTATTTTTTTAAACATTCTAGATGGAGGTTAGATGCTTGAGAAAGGGAGAAAAGTCTGCTCGTGCCCATATTTAAACAAGGACGATGAGCAGAGTTGTGGCAACTAAAGAGGAATGAATCAAATTAATGAGCCACACAATAAAGTTATGGAAAAGTGTAGTGGAGGCTAGACTGAGGACAGATGTGAGCATTTGTGAGCTACGGTTTGGTTTCATGCCTAAGAAGAGTACCACAGATGCATCATTTGCCTTGGATGAATTGTTGCCTATTTATCAAACTGCGACATACTGTGAAGTGAGGTCAACTGAGTTTGTATCTCAAGTTTGCTCACATGTCACATCTCAAATACGATTGTAGTCTAATGAGGTTACAGTAATATTTGTATAATTTTACTCAAATTGGGAAATTGTGAATGCAGCATGCAATTACAAGTAGGGGAGACCGGGGCTTGTTGTATCACGGGTAAGTTGTCACATTGCCATTTTCTTCTCCACCAGAGGGCGCAATGAAAAAGTGGAATATACTAGTTTTTTTTGGTGAGGGGTTGTGTACTGTCTGAGAAGAGAATAGCACATTGTGAGCTGATGGGAGTGCCAGTTATCTGTTTTGCACAACCCAAAGTAAAAATTTTCAACTTCATATTTTTTAGACAGTCTTCGTACATAGACAAATTCTAGCAGCAAATCATATGGACTCATTAGAGGAGAGATTCAGGCATCCTGTCATGCCTCAGTCACTGCTCTGTTTTAAGATAACTTTAAACTAGAGTAAGTTTTAGCCAACATGGGTGTTTGTGGCAACTTGTCTCAGTCATTTTGGGGTTTGTTGTCACATATGCAAAAAATAGGCCAATAATTTTTTTTTACCTCTGGCAACTCTGTTTACATATGCCAGAATTGTTCTTCCGATGATGAGTCTAAAGAGTGAGGAAATTAGTTGGCCAGATTTTGTTTCATTGTTTCAAAAATTATTTTCCAGTTGTTGGAACGACAGTATGCCCACATGTCAGGACTGGTTTAAAATGCATGATCAACCATCCATCCATCGCTTTATTTTTTGAAATTCAATTTAATCTCAAATTTCCAGTATAAGGGAAGCATATCATGCATTTGAGGCTGACAGCTATGGCCTATATGCCAGCTGTTCCTAGTGACTTTATTCTATTTCATAATATTTTATGTTAAAGTTTGCTCAATAACTATGGTAAATTTCAATAGATTAATGATAAACAATTTATCTGGGTGGAAAAGCAAACAAAAAAAAAAAAACGTTTTATTTTCGTTTTATTAGTTGCAAAATCCAATGTGACATCTTACCCCATATCATGTGACAACTTACCCATTGGTGGGGCAACATGTCACATGTTCACTCCCTCTATTTGATGGCTTATAACTCTGCACTGACACAAAGTACAAAAATGACATGAATACAAAAAAATATAACCAAGACTTTGGTCTTTCTTCTGGTATACATTTTGTTTATATATGACGCATTGATTCAGAGAAATATATAAAAATTTAAAAAGCGATACAACTAGCCCCGGTCTCCCCTACAGAACAAAACACTTAGAACATGAGATTAGAATACCAACCTGTCACTCAGCGTACCAGACACTGCCGCTCCGAGCATGAGACCCACAAAGAAGACGGTTGTCATGGCTCCGCTCAGCCTCCTTCTCTCACAAACCAGATCCCACTGTGGGTTAGGAGGCACGAAGACAGCCAATAAACTATCTGATGCTTTGTAAAGGCATGCAGAAGATCCAACTCACCTCTGTGGCCAGAGTAGACTTGACGGTGGAGGTATCGTAAACCCATCCATTCTGACAAAAAACAGCAGGTAGCTCAGTTGTGTTGGAGGAGTTGAGCAACAGATGATACTGAGGCTCGGTAAACATCAGACAGGAGCTCGGAGTCCCGTCATCCTGAAGTGGAATGCTGACAGTTAGTCTTTGCTCATCGGAGAGATTCCAAAAAACACCCCCGTCATCTAAAGCGCTGACGTTGCAGTGGTGAGGAGGGATGAACCCGATGAAATTATTCAGCAGAAAGTGAAACGGCAAACTAGCGCGAGGTATTAGAATTAAAAAAATGAGACGGAACTGAAATTTCCCCAAGCCGTTCAGTTCCGTTAACACGTCGTCAAACTTCATCTTGGAAGAGCCACTTGCAACTTTGAATACTGAACTGTTGCAACTACTTGTTCTTGCGCATTCTTGTGTCTACAACAAATTATAACACCCACTTGACTTTGGAAGAGCTTGTTTTTATTCTAAGGAGTGTTTGTTCAGTAGTTAATATTTGATGAAGTTAAACTTTGCATCCAAGGTTTCAACTACTTTAAGTAGTGGAAGCACTTTAAAGCAAAAATCCTTGAGTCAGTGAGCCTGCTCATAATGTGGGATAAGCTTTACTGACGAACACTGGGAGATGTCGAACATGCAAGCAGGTCCCATGCCATGCTTGAACTCACCACCAGGCACCCGTGGGACATGAATGTGGGTCAGGTCACGGAATAAATATGAATTAAGGCTCAGGGCGAGGGTGGTATTAAAATTACAGCTCTAGAATGTCCTATTTGGTTATATTAATGCATTTTTTTCTCCACATTGAACACAATCTATTTTATCATCAAACAAAATATAGAATATTTGGTACATGTACAGGTATACCTTGTTAAGTTTTGACTGGTAGCCAGGGTGTAGGCCATCTTTTGCCCGCAGTCAACTGGGAAAAGCTCCAGCTCACCTGTGACCCTCAAGAGGATTATGCAGTGTAGAAAAGGGACAGATAAGAGCAGACGAGAGTTGATTTACACAACCTTTCAACAAGTCATACAACACCAAACAGAACAATGAATTGCATCTTGAAAAGCCAACTAAAAGTCACAAAAATAAGCATTTGTACTATGATTTTACTGTAAAAAAAATGTCATCTGGTTTATTATTTTTTTTGGTGTAAAATAATTTGTAGTGAAAGACCAATAATAAAGTGGAACAACAAATAAAAAAATATATTTTCCACAAAACCTTAGATGCATAAATAGAACATCCCATGTACAAAACATAGTATTTAATAAGCAATAACATGTCAAGCAAATAATTAAAATCATCTGTTAAATTATGTCTCAAAACATGTCAAATGTGTAAAAACAAAAAAATAAAAAATAAAAATAAATAAATAAAAATAACAATAAACTTAATCCAAACATTTATTTTATTTATTTTAATATGCTTGTTCTTCCTCAAAACTCCACCACATCAACTCCTGACAACCTACACATTTATGGACGCAAAAACATTGATGACACCACTATAAGAAACGCGATGTACAACTTTGTACATTTCAGGCTACTGAGTCTTCCTTATACATTAGGCGATCTCAAGTAGTTCTTTAGTCATATGAGCTTGAAAAGAAATACAGTACGTTTTTTGTTTTTTTTGTTAATTGCTCTTGTGTACTCTCTAGTGGTTGCAAAGAACTAAACAGGAGTGAATAAATGTAACCAATGAAGAATCAGAGTGGGGAACTCAATTTTGTGATTATGCAAGAAAGAAATTAGACCTTTTATGGCTCAAATACATCCATCCATCCATTTTCTGAACTGCTTGCTCCTCACAAGGGCCATGGGGGTTGCTGGAGCCTATCTCAGCTGGCTATGGGCAGTAGGCGGGGTACACCCTGAACTGGTTGACAACCAATTGCAGGGCTCAAATACAATCTGGGAGATTCACATCTTGGTGATATACAGTATATGTCAATAATTACTACTCCTGGATAGTTTTTTTTTTTTTTTTAACAGAAATTGTGTTTTTCCTTATAATTTGTTGTTTTAGTGTGTGTTGAATCATTTGGATATTAAAATTCATATTAGATCATATTTCTCGGCAACTGAGGTCCTCCATGTCATTATCTTCAGTTGCATAGGTTGAGTCCCGGTCAGTATCATCTACAGCAATTTCCTTGAAAGTAAAATAATAATAATAATAATTGGGATTATAACATGTCTTTGCAATAATATGATCTAGGTTTCTCTATGCGAACAAACACTGTATTCTGATTAATATTGTGTTGGTGCAATAAAAATCAAGTCAGATGAATCCATCCATTTTCATCCATCTGAGGAGGCTGCCATTTTTCTACCCATCTCCGCTGTCGACAGAAACTAATGGTAAAGTTTTCCTCAGGTTCGAACTGCGAATGTCACAGCTCACCTCTTCACAAAACACAAACAAGTCGAACACAAAGTCTTCATTGAATGACTGATGAAAACGTGAGGCTTATCACGATTGTTCCATGTCCTCGATGGTTTCCGGGAGGTGCGTATTTGTGGTCTCTTTAAGTAAACATGTAGACAGCCCACCTGCTAAAGCCACAATACAAAAGACGAGATTTGGCAAGCCGACCCACACGTCTTCAAGGAAGTAGACCAGTGGGCTCACGGCTGTACCCAGACGGGCCATAAAGTTGCAGAAGCCCATTCCGTTTTGCCTGAGTTAACATCAAAACAAAAATGAATTATCATCAAATTGATTTAAAAAAAAAAGAAAAAAAAAGTGAATTCATTATTTTATTTTTAAAACAAAACATTTGCAAATTTACATATTATCGTTATCCATTTATCTTGTGAAATATTTGGCTAACTAACTTTATTGTACATCCTAAAATATAACAACTAGAGCTGTCAAATGATTACATTTTTTAATCAGATTAATCACATCGTAGAATTTTGATTAATCACTGTCTTAAAAAAGCTCCCCCCCCCCCCCACCCCGAACATTTTTGCCCGCTGCACACGCTCATCCTACTTTTTCTAATCAATTAATGATTTGCATCATTTAAAATGGGAAAAAATGACCTACGGCATATGTAAACATTTATTAAATGCTTTACTTTAATGCATGTAGTTATGTTTATTGCTCAAACTCCAACAGCTACCTTTAATGTAACCATCCACTGTCGGCTAAAAAGGATCATCTGCGGTCAAAATTAATTGTGTGATTAATCTGTGGTAATACAATGATTAATGCGATCATTTTTTGTGATTAATTAATTAGTTAACGCTTTAACTTTGACAGCACTAATAACAACATTAGTCCCCCAAAAGTTCTGAGGTTGAGGGTTCAAATCTGGGCTTCTTCCCACTGCAAACCAAATGAAGACAAGAGATGGATTTAATAATTTGTAGAAGCAAGTAGCAAAGGCTGGAAGTGCACAGGCTTTCAACATTTAATTTTTAACCGGACTGAAATCATTAATGGTGGTGTCCTTTTAATCAGGTGTGCAAACCTTTCCAAACATCCGTCTTTACTGACCTCATCACTGTAGGATAGAGTTCTGTTACATACAGTAACCCAACGGTAAAAGCTCCTTGGGCAAACACCTTGCCCAATGATGCCACAGCTGTCAGATAAGCGCCCTTATCTGAAAATAAGAAGACATCCAGAAAGTACAGCCCCTTGAATCTCAGCTTTTCACAAACCACGTCATATACACGTCTCACTCACTTAGTGGGATGAGCAGGTTGCAAAACAGACATAGCCCGGTCAGAAAAAGTGAACCGGCTTTTGTCAAGCGTCGCCCTACTTTTTTCAAAATGAAAAGGACAATAAATTTGGAGGGAAGTTCCGTGACGCCGTGGATGAACTGCGTCAGGTACATGTTCACACCAAATCCAGAAATGTTGAAACTGATTCCAAAGTAACTGAAGCCCGTTCCAAACCTGGAAACACAACATGAGCACACAATTTTTCACTCATGCAATTAACCCTCGTTTATCTTTGCTATTAATGGCTTTTCTTTATTTTGAGAGAACAAGACATCAACACTGTTATGTAAGCGGGACACTGATTACTTTTCACTGAGTCAAAGTGTCATTTCTTCAGTGTTTTCCATGAAAATATATAATTGTTTATTTGCAGAAATGTGAAGGGTGCACTGACTTTTATGAAATACTGTACCTTCTTTAAATAGCTTGACTAAAACATTTCAACTTATTAAAACATACGAACCCTCATCAAAGGACACTTTTTAAGCACAATTTAAACATTTTTGTACACATTTAAATTGGCAAGCAGAAAATGTACACATTCTGTGCCTTTAACTCATTTGCTCCCAATATCGTGTAAATACGTTTTTTTTAACTGTTCTAAGTGTCCCAAAGACGTATTTATACGTTGTTGTTTTTATGTTAGAGCATACAGAAGGCTTTGATGCAGCCTCTCAACTGCAAAGAACGGTTGCAGAAATGGTAGTTATTACACAAACGGCCAGCAGGTGGCAGCAGAGCAAAGGAGATCAACCAGGGCCATGTAGAAAAAAAAGCTCAATTACTTACAATTTTAAATAGATTTGTGAAAACTGATGAAACTTTGCTCTCGTCTAATGCTAATTGCTGCAAAACGGAAACAGATAGAAACATACTTTTTTTTCCTGATGAAAGAAGAGACTTTAATCTTTCTTTTGATAGGTTGATAGGCTTTTATAGCAATAGAACACAATATTCTGTGGGCCTTGCAAAATCAGTCAAAATCCAGTAAAACAGCCGGGACCAAACGGGATTACTTTTGTGAAAATGGCTGGGAGTGAATGAGTTAAGAGGCGTGGCCTGGTGAGACGCTTGTGAGTGTCTGCGAGTGAGCTGTGGCCAACAGTAACTCTTGCATGCGTGTGCTCATTTTTTTTGTGTGTGTGTGTATAACTGTTTTTCTTCCAGCTACAGCTTTTCGTAATTCACGATGCAATGAGTCATATTTGTTTACCACGCAATACCAGTAAGCATCGCTGTTTTCCTCATCCTGGGGGTCCTCACCAAATCCAACATGGAATATTTCCTGTTTTCATTTTCCACTACTATCACTTTGGACAAATTCTGCAAAGCAAAAACAGGAGAAAAGAAATGCTGCCGTTAACTCTGAATTTATCCACAAGGAACGAAGTGATTGTTGAGTCTGCACCTCAGGTTTGAGGTGATCCAGGAATTCTTCTCTGTGGTTGACCTTAGCGCAGTTCCTTAAGTAAAAATAAGCACGGCTGACCTTTCCTTGGGTTAGAAGCCATCGAGCTGACTCTGGCAACCACCTGAGACAAAAAAACAAAAACAAAAAACGAGCAGGACGAATACGTCACACAGCACAAGAACAGCCCACTCCATTACCAATGTACAGACACTATTTGTCATTTGACCATTTTCTATTCATAGAGTGCCCCCCCCCCCCATCCAAATATTTACTGCAATTATGTAATTGCAATTATATAAATCTATTTTACTAGATATTTTTGTAACATGAGTATTTGTACTTTGATTTACAGTAAGTAATGACTGTGAGTACAGCGCTGCTTGCAACAATGTTTTATGCTTGTTTGCTTGCTATTCTTGCATTCTTCCTTACCTCCAAGAAATGATTGCCGCCAAGAGCGGGATGTTTGCTACAGCTGACAGGTACCTCCATTCATTCACGAAATAGGCCACAGCAGCCAGCAGCATCGTGTTCACACACCAGTCCAAGCCTACGAAAATACCCACTGCGCTCCGATGCCTGTTGTCCATCCATTCTAAACCTGTGATGTAAGATTAGACATTCTTACAAGAGCTGACTAAGACATGATTCGCAAATGCTTTTGTCCAAATACAACAAAAACTGACAATTATTTCACCAAATATGACATTTGGGGGATTCAGAAAACTAGTCAACTGCACCTTTCAGAGTGGCCTTTTATTGTGGGCAGTCTAAGGCACACCTGTGCACTAATCATGGTGTCTAATCAGCATTTTGATATGGCACACCTGTGAGGTGGGACGGACTATCTCGGCAAAGGAGAAGTGCTCACTATCACAGATTTAGAGTAGAGTGGTTCGTGAACAATATTTGAAAGAAATGGTGATATTTTGTGGTAAAAGTTTTAGATCTTTGAGTTCATCTCATAAAAAATGGGAACAAAAACAAAAGTGTTGCATTATATTTTTGGCTATATATAAGTATAAGACAACTGGGACTAAACAAAGCATAAAACCAGTGGAATCTGTACAAACAGCTCAGTGGAACAAGGTTAAATTTAAACCTATCTACGATGTAACGTTTGTGTGGATATAACAGTGGGCTAAGCGCTAACTGCTACGTCAGCCTAGTGGCCAACAAAGCAACGTAACGCATTCACCCATTCGCGATAACTCCTGAGATCAAAGTTTGTGGTATGATAAATATAGGATTTAAATTATATAATACAAGCAATTATCATGACTTTTAGAGAAGCGTCAGTTGTTAATGCAAATTTTCTATTAACAGTGGGCTAAGCGCTAACTGCTACGTCAGCCTAGTGGCCAACAAAGCAACATAACGCATTCACCCATTCGCTATAACTCCTGAGATCAAAGTTTGTGGTATGATAAATATAGGATTTAAATTATATATTACAAGCAACTATCATGACTTTTAGAGAAGCGTCAGTTGTTAATGCAAATTTTCTATTCATGGTCAGCCTCCATCTCTATTCTCAAAATAGTTGTCGTCGACTGTATGCAACAGAAAATTGGTAACATTTAAAGGAGAATCAACCAATGCTACTTTTGAGCAACCCGGAAGTTGAATGACAAAATTTCAAAGATAATCTTGATACTCACACAGCACCATTGGGATCACAATTATTCCAGAACATCCAAATCCCGTCAAAAACCTCATGACTGCAAACATGGGGAAATTATAAGACAGGGCACTTGCCAGTCCAAAAAATGCTGTCGTCACATAGGACACCAAAAGCATCGTCTTCCTGCCAAACCTGCAAGACAATGTTGTTGGAAACAGAGGATAATGTTTGAGGACAATGCTCAATAATGTGTTGATGGAGAAGTACAGAGAAAATCAGGAATAGCTGCATTGGGTCTTTACAGATCTAGAGTGGAACTTTGGTATTGCAAAATAGTGCACGTGATAAAGGAGTCTCTGCTAGGATGAAGGGCAAAGTTCATAAGACATGACTCCTATTTCATTTTTTCATAAATCTATACAATTTGTCAGTCCATATTTGTGTGAGTTTTTTTTTAAAATTGTGAACCAGTCTAAAGTATGTAAATTGACCTGCTCTCTTTGATGATGCAATTTTAATGGTTGAACAAACATGCCCTTTTCGGGGTATCTTGTGTGTTTTAAATACTCTCAAGTACAAAGCACAACAACAGAATCCCGACCTGTCGCTAAGCGTGCCGAAGACTGCCGCTCCGAGCGTGACACCCACAAAGAAGACGGTTGTCATGGCTCCGCTCAGCCTCCTTCCCTCACAAACCAGATCCCACTGCGGGTTAGTCGGCATGAAGACAGCCAGTAAACTGTCTGATGCTTTGTAAAGGCATGCAGAAGATCCAACTCACCTCTGTGGCCAGAGTAGACTTGATGGTAGAGCTATCGTAAACCCATCCATTCTGACAAAAAACAGCAGGTAGCTCAGTTGTGTTGGAGGAGTTGAGCAACAAATGATATTGAGGCTCGGTAAACATCAGACAGGAGCTCAGAGTCCCGTCATCTTGAAGTGGAATGCTGACAGTTAGTCTTTGCTCATCGGAGAGATTCCAAAAAGAGATTCCGCTGACGTTGCAGTGGTGAGGAGGGATGAACCCGATGAAATTATTCAGCAGAAAATGAAACGGCAAAGCGGCGCGAGAAATTATAATTAACAAAATCAAACGGAACTGAAATTTCCCAAAACCGTTGAGTTCCGTTAACACATCGTCAAACTTCATCTTGAAAGTGCCACTCACAACTGAGTGCTTAACTGTTGCAACCACTTGTTCCTGTGCTTTATTTTGTCTTTAACAAATGATATTACCCACCTGACTTTGGAAGAGCTTGTTTTGTCCGCATTGATGAGTAGTTAATATTTGATGACAAGTTAAACTTTGAATCCAAGGTTTTACTCTATGTAGATTTTCACATTTCATAAAACAGTAACCATGTCAGACAGCTAAACACTTGGCAAAAGCCATCTTGGTGATGGGGGGTGGGGAGGGTTTTCGATTAAAGGCAAACCAATTTTATTGTAGCGCTTGTCCTCATTGAGGTTGTGGGTGAGCAGGAGCCTATCCCATTTATTTGACTTTGGCACGAGAAGCGATGCCCACTCCGGACTGTGGACTGGTCTCAAGACAACCACAGTGCAAATATAGACAAAAAATACCTTGAGAACAAATCAATTTGCTCTTGAACACTTTGCATTGTAAAACTCCAGCTCATCCCTCACTTTGCGGGAGCCGTGCAGCATTTTGTCACCTCAAGATTTAAAATCTAGATTTTTTTTTCAAGACAATAACAAGTGAAAATAGTTATGTTAGATATATTAGAGTAAGCCTGTTTAGTTAAAAATGGATCATTGTAATGTATTGCTTTAGTGCAAAAGAAAATGGTCAGCCACAAAGGATTCGGTGTCTCGTCTTAAAACACGCTATGCTATGGAACAGAAATTTAAACTATTGAAGTTCTCATCTGAGCCATTACTTTTTCTCTGCTCCTGCTTGTTAAAATCAGCAAAGTCGGGGCTTTCTTTTGCAACAATGAAAGATACATCTTGTTGAGCTGTGGTCTTAACAAGCGGCACAATATTTTTATTCAGTAGCAAAATATGGGCACACTGGCAAATGGTATAATGAAAGTATAATGAAATTAATTTCTGTTTGATAGTTCAGTCTTGGTAGAGATTTAAACTTACGGTCAATTATCAATTTGTCAGCCACATGAAATTGGAAGCATACAAACATTTTTTTGTTTCTTTTTTATTGAATCATATAGTAAAACATACAACAAGCAACTTAACATTGTGTTACGTGACCTACACAGTTATCAAAGAAACTTGCTCATTAAAAAGGAGTTTTGTGAGGCATTTGGTAGCAATGGCAAAAATTATGGTGTAGCGTTCATATTAAAAACCGTAACTGTAATCATTCGTAATACCTCCAAAGCAAATTAATTCCTCTGTTCAACATCTTGAATTGTTTCCGGTAGGCGGGCGTTATTTGTCTCAGGAAGAAGGAAGGTCAACAACCCAACACCTGCAGCCATCATGGAATATACGAGTCTTGGTAAACCAACCCACACATCCTCAAGAAGAGCCACCAGGGGCGATACTGCCACACCGAGACGGGCGAGGAAAGAACAGCAGCCAAAACCATTTTGCCTATGACAACACAAATAAGAATCCACAACTTTTAGGATGTCACTCCTTCAAATAGCACTGATGGAATTCTAATGGCATTGCAATGTTCTTCAAATGTAACAGCTTGAATCGTTATTTGAATTTGAAAACTCACAAGTAAGTCAAGGTATCGCTCCATATTGTGTTTTACTGACCTCAATACTGTCGGATAGAGTTCTGTTGTGTACAAATACAAAACTGTAAAAGCTCCTTCGGAAAACATCTTGCCCAATGCCGCCATTGCTGTCTGCCATGCTGCCATATCTGAAAAGAAGACATCCAAAAACACGTTTCCAAGCCCACTGACCAACCAACTTTTTTCCCCTTTTGCGCTCTCGTTACTTACCAGGCGGGATTAGGATGTTGCAAAACAAACACAGACCAGTCAGAAGAAGTCCACCGATTTGATTCGGCTTTCGCCCAAGTTTGTTAATTGAAAAAAGGCAGAAAATTTTGGCGGGAACTTCACTGACGCCGTAGATTAACTGTGTGATAAAAATGTTTACACCGAATCCAGCGATGTTCAAGCTGATTCCGTAGTAACTGCAGGCTACGCCAAACCTACGAACGAAAGAACAGATGGACTGCAAGGCAAAAATTGTAACACAATAGAATTTATGAAGTCAGTGTTCTAACAATTCTGAATTTGACAATTTGATCATGATTTTAAAGTCATTCTTTGTTGTAAGCTGATCTTTGTTTTATTTCATGTAAGGTTTGTACAGTATACCGTATTTTCCGCACTATAAGGCGCACCTAAAAGCCTTCAATTTTTTGAAAAGCTGACCATGCGCCTTATAATCCAGCGCGCCTTATATATGGATCAATACTGAGCCGCAACAGGTCTCGCTGTCAAGACGCTATCGGTGACGCACATGCGCAGAAGATGCCGCCATATTGGATCGCTAGCTAATACTAATACTTTACCTCAGAGAAAATAATAAAACATCTGTTTATTCATTTTGGGAGTGAATGGAGTTGTCAGAAAGCTGGTTTGTAATCTATTAATAAAGTTTGACTGACCTATCTGACTTTTTTGTTGGCATTCCCTTGAGTGCAGCACCATCTAATGGATGCGTAATGTAACCCCAGCCTCTACTTTAGCGACTTTATAGGGAAAAAGTTTTAAAATATGTCATTCGTTGAAGGTGCGCCTTCTAATTCGGTGCGCCTTATAGTGCGGAAAATACGGTATATTAAAAGGGGCAGCAACAAAGTTCTATGACAAAGATCTTTGTTATCTGAGCCATACCACACAGTGCCAGCAATTAGAGTCCGTCTCCTCATCACTGGAGTCCTCAACAGATCCAACAAAGAATATTTTCTGTTTTCATTTTCTAGCACAATTATTTTTGACAAATCCTGCAGGTGTGGGAGAAAAAAAAAATCAAGGCATTTTATTTTTTTTTAAATAAAGGTGTCAGTCTTGATAAATTTGCCAACAAGGGTTTGCACCTCAGGTTTTAGGTCATCCATAAACTGCTTTCTGCGGTTTACCTTTGCACACTTGCTTAGGTAAAAATAAGCAGGGTTAACCTTTCTCTGGCTTACCAGCCATCTGGCAGACTCTGGAAGCCACCTGTACAGACAACAAAACACATCATAAATTAATTATCAATCGCAACTAGACGGATCTGGTGCGAAGAGAACCAGATCTGTCCAGTTGCGATCGATTCAATGCCCTGACAGTGAAATAACTTGAATGACAATAATGCACAAGCATCATAAATCCAAGTCTTTAAAATGGTGCAACTAGTTTAAAACTTCAAAGTATCACTTCATACGAATTCCTTACCACCAAGAAATGATTGCCGGCAAGATTGGGCTGGTTGCTACGGCGATCAGATACCTCCAATCATTCACTAAATAGGCGAGGGCACCAAGCAGTGAACTGCCAAAACTCCAGTCCATGCTTAATAAAATGAGCAAAGAAGATCGACGCTTGATGTCCGCCCATTCTATACCTATGATGAGATATCATGATTGCACCACTTAAAACATTCTAGTCATATCACAATTTACAGTGTGATCAGGTAAAGAAGGACAATTTCTAGGTTGGTAGTAAATCAAGTTTAAAGTTTAGTCTCAGAAGGGCGGCCATTTTGCCACGCGCTGTCAAGTGAAAATGATATCACAATCACAACCAATCAATGCTCAGCTTCAGAAAACCGGTGAGCTGTGATTGGTTGTTGCCTGAGTGCTGAGCAACTGTGATGTCATCTTCAGTCCCTGAGATGGATAAAAATGGCTGGATTGTGCTTCATAAATCATATTCCACGAATGTAATATTAATCAGAATGTCATGTTTAGACTAGTAAGGTCCATAGTAGTCTCCCCAAAAGTACTAAAACCAAACATTTCTATTTAAATTGATCAGTTAGATGCATTGTAATACTCACACAGTACTACACTGATTATACTGACTCCAGAAGCTCCAAAGCCAGTAAAGAACCTCATAACTGCAAACATGGCGAAATTAGTTGACAGAGCACTTCCAAATCCAAAGATCGAGGTGATCAAATAGGACACCAGCAGCATGGGTTTCCTGCCAAATCTGCCAGGAAAAAAAATACAGAATTAAAAGAGATCCTTAAACAAAGTCCAGTTTTATAGTTTTACGTGAGTCTATAATTTTGCCATTATATTAATAGCTGTAAAAACTCTGGCACAAATTAACTCAAAAAGCTACGCCAACAAATATAAATGTATATAAATCACGAGGACCTGTCACTAAGACTGCCAAGGATGGCCGCTCCAAACATGACGCCCAAGAAGAAAATAGTGGCTGTGGATTTGTTCACTCTCTTTCGTTCACAAACCAGATCCCACTGTCGAGCCAATCGATAGAAAATTAAGGATTTATCTGATGTTTGATCGGAATTTCAGATCCAACTTACCTCTGTGGCCAGAGAAGACTTCATGGTGTAGTTGTCATATACCCATCCGTTCTGACAAAGCACTCGAGGTAACACTGTAGTGTTGGAGGAATTCACCAACAGATGATATTGAGGCTCTGCAAACATCTGACAAGAGCTCAGACTCCCATCATCCTCGAGTGGAATACCGACAACGAGCCTTTCCTCGCTGGAGAGATCCCTAAAAACACCCCCATCATCGAAAGCGCTGATGTTGCAGTGGTGAGAAGGAATAAACGCGATAAAATTATTCAGCAGAAATTGAAACGGCAAAACCAGACGAGGGGTTACCAACGCTAGCATCAGCCTATATTGAAAAGGCCCGAAGCCTTTCACTTCTGCTAACACATCATCAAACTTCATCATGAAAGTACAACTGGCAATGTGGAGCGAGGCACAGAGAAAACAGGAACAGTCTCGGAGTCCAAGTTAATGGTCAGTTTCGGTGAGACATTAAGAGCAGTCTTATGTTGCAGGTGTATTAACACAATTTGGCAAGTAAACTATTTTAAGAATAAATGAGTTGCCAGTTGTGGGTGCAATTATATATTACAAGAACATGCTTGCTGGTTTTAGTTGTTAACCTACATGTGCTCTGAACCAAAATGTAATAACTGACTTGAGAAAGAACCTTCCTTCCTGGTGAATAGTTGATTGTAATAGAGTCTATCCTGACTCGGATATATGAAGTATTTTGCTTATTGTCACTTCATTGACTGTATTTGGATTGGACTTGGATGTTTTTAATTTTATGTTTGTAAATCCACAGAATGACGGCTTTGGGGTAAGTACGACTGCCTCACGGCTGTGTTCAGATCCTGGTTCCCCGTGTGCAGTTTACATAATTGCCCCCTGCTCAGGTGTTGTTGCTGTTTTTCCCCCGGGTACTCCAGTATCAGTGCTTCAAAAAAAAAACATCTACATTTGCCCATCACTACATAATACCACTAATGTATGCATGTGAGGTGAAGCAATTTTTGTCCAGTTGGGGTCACCAGCCTCATGGTTCTACAATGTATCTGTGATGTTAAACGTGTGCCTTTAAAAGGCGGGCGTGGCCTGTTCAGCGAATAATACTGACACTTGATTGGCTAGTAACTGGCTAAGCTAGCTGTGTGGTGAGGTCATCAGCAGGTTATCTTAGAATGTGCTTGTGTTTTGTTCAATAAAGCGATTAAAAATGCAACATCAACTGTTCTATCAGAACCACCTCTGGAGCAATTTGTTGCGATTAGCAGTTTTAGTATAGTAGGCTATATTAAAATATGTTTTTGTTACCCTAGACGTGTAGTTGTGCAGCTGCAGCAATATGCACATTGTAGTCTCGCTTCTTTTATGAGGTATGAAATGATGCCAGACTTTAGACATTCTATCTTTTACGCAATCTTTCCTCCTGGCTCGGGCTTATTGCTCTTCATTAACAGTCTGTGTGGAAAAATAATCAGCACAAAAACAATAAAGTGAATAATCTGCAATATATACAGTGTATATTGTTCTGATCGTTTTCCCTTCGAATAGGAACAGTACACATGGGTGAGAACAATTTGGGTGTATGCTATATATTGTATATTTTTACATTGAGAAATATGAAGCACATCTGCAAAAGGTAATCTGCGATATAATGAGGGCGACTGTAAAGATCTCAAAAAAGATAATTGGGAAGGCTTTCCAGCGTGTCATTAAAACGCCACAGTTTGAAGTATTTAGAAGAGTATTTTACACCACGTTTATGTCACAAAGAGGGCACAGATTATTACCAGACACAGCACACCTATAAGACATTATTTATATCTATTTCAATCAAAAAACAAAAAAGTGGTTGATGATGTGCTCGAGGCTACATGTTATATTATGTTTTTAATCACACTATTTGTGTATTTCAGGTAACTTACCCAATAAAAATGACAATTCCACCGCGTCCGTGCCTGTAAATTTGTGCGGGGCACAGGAAATTAACGGCAACCGGGACATTGTTGGATAAAACCAGAGGTAGACAACAAATTAAAAAAAAAAAATGACCAAAAATAAACATACTTCAATATCTAATCCTCTCTTTACAGTCATTTTCACAGATGTGCCATTTCATTTTATTTTGTAACAATTTTATTAATCTGTAAAGGGACTTCTTTTATGCCTTCCCTATAACCAGAAGAACAAACTTTATTGCCAAATACTTTTGCTGATCCAAGATTCTTCGTCAGCTTGTGCAGGCTTCAGCATGGCCAGGATACGCACCAGTTTTTTTCTTCATTATATCACCTTCCCCTTTGTTAATTTTTCCCTGTAAGGTATGCAAGATTTAGATGAGTAATTTGATCAAAGAAATACTAAGTTCAGTATAGGAATAAATTTTTTTTTCACAAATCATTCATCAATAGTAAATGTTTGGATGAATTTTCCACTGCAAAGTACTTGCTAAGCTTATCTTAGCTTGGCTCAACTTGACAAAGTTCGGGATGCTTGTTTTTTTCCACTTTAAAGTTGTACAGCGGAAAACTGTGAAAACCATGCAGTTGGACCAAGAATGCTAACAAACAATGGATGTGGAAAATAGTTTTAAGTATTTACTTCTCAGCATGTGGTGGTCCATGGCAAAGTGACAAATTTGCCCCAGGAAGCAAAAAAGTCGACTGCTGTAGCAAAGTAGAGGCTATGGTGTTTAATACAGCAGTAGGGAAGCTAGCATTAGCATGCGGATCGCTGTTTGTTTGTTTTTTGTCATTTCTAGTAGTGTTTCTTCAAATGTTACTATGACGTGGTGGATCCATGTGATATCAGCTCGGTATGCTAGGAGCTGCCAACTGACCAGTCACTAGAAAACACTACCTTGCCATGCTAATAGTAACAGAAAAGCATCGCTAGTGAGTGAGTCGAGCTGAGGCAAGTGAAAAAGGAGCAGCAATGTCAGTTATACCACTTTACCTTGGTTTGTCAAGATCTTCTATAAACTCAGGCATTCTGGTATCTTGTGTTTCGGGCAGGAGTAACGCCACTAAACCAGACACGACCGCCATTCCGCAATAAATCATAGGGGGTAGGAGAGGCCACACATCTTCAAAAAGCATGATCAGTGGCGATAGGGCTACGGCCAGTCGCGCCACGAAGGAAGTGTAGCCTAGACCGTTCTGTCTGGATGGAAAAGAGGTTCATGTAATGCAACACTAGAATGGAAGAGTAAAAATGGTTGACTAAGTTTGTTACTGACTAACCGTATGACTGTGGGATACAGCTCAATAGTGTAGAAGAATATGATCGTGAATGATGCTTCCGACACGGCTTTCCCGAGAACTCCAACAACCGTGCGAATGATCCACTTATCTGAGGGATGTTTAAACATTTTAACAGAAGATTTAGTTCATGTAAATTCTGTCAATTACTCACAAATGAGAGCAAACCTTTAGTGACAAACATGTTGATGAAAAGGAAGAGACCAGTTGACAGTAATGTCCCTGACTGAGACAGCCTTCTCCCAACATATTCTATTAAGAAATAAAGGGCAATCTTCATTGGTATTTCAATTGCTATGAATATAAATTGAGTGAGGTGCAGGTTTAATCCAAACCCAGTGATATTCAGAGTTATCCCATAGTAAGTGAACGCAACACCAAACCTGAAAGAAGAAGAAGAAGAAAAAAAGTGTCAAAAAGATTAGCTTTCTCACTTATATTGTCATACAGTTGTTATCAAAATGATTTCAGTGTCTTAAGTCAGGCATTGACTGGTTCTGTTCAGAGTTCAGATATCTACATAACCTCTCCTTTAACGCTCACTATTTAACACACTGTATTTAATTTGTCATTCCAGAAATGTAAAACTAAACAGTCTTAATACTTCAACGAAGGTGCAACCTTTGAGCTCAAGCCACGTTATCAAAAAAAAAATTTGCTCAGTGACAATGAAAGTACTTTAGGAGGAGAAATGTACCCATTGTTCTTTAAAAAATTCTAACTTACCATACAATCCCAGTGCATATGGCAAGTTTCCTCAAGTTTGCCGTTTTGAAAAGATCAATAAAAGTGTACTTGTTGTCATTGGTGTTCGTGTCGACAGATTCCAGCAATGTCTGCAAAGCAAAGACAGAAATAATTCCATTATGCTCACCAAATAAATAAATTATATATACATATACATACATATACATACATATATATATATATATATATATATATATATATATATATATATATATATTTTTTTTTTTTTGCAAAAATATGTTCTATGCAGCCCCACTAGTCTAAATATGGTATTCTGGTTAAAATTGCATTAGTGGAATATGAGTTAAGCAGCAAAATCGAGCTGTTTGATCTTCAGTTGACAGCAAATTGCAAAATGGCCGTCCCTTGTGATGGATAAAAACGGCTGGATTTTGCTTCATAACTCATATTCCAAAAATGTAATATTAATAAGTAGGGATGTAACGATATTGGCAATATCGTGATATTGTGATATTAAAACTGCCACAATATTGTCGTCGTCATGTTCACGATATTTAAAAGCTACTACACACAAATACAATATTACAATATTGTGACCTTTTTTAAATATCGCCAACCTCCCCATAGTATTGTGATAGTTATCGTATCGTGAGCTTCATATCGTGATATTTGGATATCGTGACATCCCTATTAATAAAAATGTCATGTTTTAGACTAGTGAAGTCACATATAACATATTATTGTCAAGAAATGTTTATGGTTGACGTCCACTTCAACCAAAGCAAAAACGTGCTGTCCAAATATACCCTGGGCGTGATGGTGGCCATGCACATGCATCTGTTGTTCATTTCTGCACATTGATTGATGTAATAATGTGCATCGTCGACCTTCCCATTCGCCACCAGCCACCTCCCAGACTCTGGAAGCCACCTGAATATACAAACATGGTATCACCTACAAACTATTTGGCGGCATATCGGAAGATCTGACCGTTGAATACCTCCAAGCAACCACAGCCAATATGAGGGGTGAGGTCACGGCCAGAATAAGGAGCCTCCACTCATTTACCATGTATGCTGCTGCAACCAGAATGCAACTTCCAATTGTCCAATCAAGGCTGAAGAGTACACCAAAGAGAGTTCTCTGTTCTACACCCAGCCACTCTAAATCTGTGAAGACAACTCTGTATAAGCCTGATTGGTCAGCCAATGTAGTGCAATATTTAGCCTTCAAGATAAATTGTGGCTTGACATACTAAGAACAATAGAAATGATACTTATTCCAGCAGTTGACATCCCAGTGAAAAAACGCATAATTCCAAACATTACATAAGAAGTGGAGAGTGCACTTAGCACGGCAAATGTCATGGTTGTCAGATAGGACACCAAGAGTAGCGGCCGCCTGCCAAACCTGGTCAGAAACAAGAAACGTACTCTTTATTTACTGCGAGATAACAATTTTGTTTCCATGACACATAAGAGTTTAGTACAAATTACCTGTCACTAAGATATCCAAACGTAGGCGCTCCTAACATAACACCAATGAAGAAGATGGTGGCCGTTGCTTTGTTCATACCTTTCCTGCTGCACACAAGATCCCACTGTGAAGAAGAAACACAAATTTGCAATTGCATTACATTAATTGGACATCGCAAGGACGACAACACTGATATTTTGTTGTGTCGTTTCCCCTTTGATTGGCAGTAGAAGTGCAGCCAAAAATAGTAACACTTCGCTCTTACGTAATTCACAGGAATACCATTAATACAGTGGATTAGCATAGCATTACAATTGCTAATGTAGTTACTAGTGGTGTGAATTGCCTAGTACCTGACAATTCGATTCGTATCACGATTCATAGGTCACGATTCGATTCTATACCGATTAATCCCGATACGAATTTACAAGTCGATTGTTGCGATTATTTTTATTTAAATTTAGAAAATGCTAAACTGTAAATTTGCACAGTGTAAGATTTGTATGAAAATGTATTTATTTATCTGAAACTTCAGTCTTATAGAGGTTGTAATCTGTTTCATGTTTGAACAGCATTAAAATACAATATTAAGGCTTAATGTTCCATTAATATAACATTCCTCCATGCTTAAGGGGTGAACCCTAAGACGTTTTGGTGAATATTTTTCCATCAAAAATGGATATTTAAAAATCGATTCGGCCACCTATTGAATCGATTCAAGAATTGCGCGATGTAATATCACGATATATTGCCGAATCGATTTTTTTTTAACACCCCTAGTAGTTACTATTTGCTGTCGACACACTTCCTTGTCGATCCTGTCTCAGGCTCTCTGCCTACTATCACTCGCCTACAAAAAGTAATCCATCTCAATCTAACCATCTGAGGGAGGTCATGTGAGAAGCGTGGTTGCAGACCTGCTCGTATGTAAAATCTGTTGATTTAGCGCGCCATAAATTAAATTGATTTCACTTGAAAGAAAAACTAACTTACCTCCGTTGCCAGCGTTGATTTAAAATCACTTTTGTCGTACACCCATCCGTTTTGACACGGAACAACCGACGACACCTCGCTGTCGTTCAGCAGATGCGGATGCCGAGGCTTGGAAAACATCAGACAGGAGCTCAGACTCCCGTCCGTGTCTCTCGGAATGCTCATCGTCAGCTTCTGTTCCAAAGTTAAATTGGAGGAGATGTTGAAGTTATCCAGAGTGCTGATACTGCAGTGGTGAGAGGGAACCCCCGCCATGAAGTTATTCAGCAGGAAGTGACAAGGCAGCGTGATTCGAGATATGACCTGGATCAAAATTAACTTCATTTGGAATTTTCCAACACCGCCAATTTCTGAAAGTATGTTGTCAAATTTCATTTTGGATAACTTCCAGAGTCACCCAGATGAGCTTCCACTTAGAAGTGAAGTGCTCTCCGCTGTGAGCAAGGTAAAATGTATCATTGTGATGTTAATAATTACAACTGCCCTTAATCATTGTGTTTTTCTGAATTTTAGTGACATGTGATGAGTGCAGGACGACTTGACTGTTACGCGCACAGAATAAGATAAGATAACCATAATTAGTCACACAGAGGAAATTTTCCTCACCTAATCATCGTGCATGCTTCACAACAGAAGAGAAAACGACATTATTCTTTTATCAAAACAATGATTTAGGTCAGGGATCAGCAACCTTTCTTGTCAAAAGAGCCCCTTCTCGGCAAATTAATAACCAAAAATCTGTGGATTGTGGAGACGCAAAACATTCGAAGATTGTGGTGACGGAAATGGTGTGTTATTGTTAGTCTAAAATATGGAGGGCCTAAGAGTTAATTAGAGACAAACAGCACAACAAAAAAAGTGTGACAGCAGCATCCACGACGTAGAGATTCATTTTCTTCTACCTTTCGTATTCCATTTTTGGATTTTTTGAGGGGTCGTTTTTCATATTTAATTTTAAATACTTTTTTTGTGCATCGTTTCTTCATTTTTTGGACATTTTATGGGTATTTCTAGACATTATTGTTACATTACATTTTTGGCAATTTGATGGACATATGGTAATTTTCTGCTTCTCTTCCTTTTTCGGATATTTAAATGGTTATTTATTTATTTATTTGTTTGTTTTTACATTTTTTTTCTGCCTTTTTTACTATTAATTTCCGACATTTTTGTGGCATTTTCGAGATTTCTTCTTTTGGTTTTGGACATTTTATGGTTACTTTTTGAACATTTTCATTTCTGCTATTTTGTATTCAATTCTCTGACATTTTTGGTGATTTGATTTTGTGGACTTTTTATGGTTATTTTCTGCTTTTCCCCATCCTTATTGGACATTTTATGGTTACTTTTTGGATATTTAGGAAAAAACAAAAACACATTTTCATCAAACCTTTCTTTGTCTTTCTTTTTCTGACAACCTAAAATTTGGATTCTGACATTTTTTTTTTTATATTTAATTGTTTTTTTTTTTAAATAACCATTAATTCATCTGAAGCATATTTTATCTAAAAATTTAAATAAATATGCAAAGAAATATATTAATTTTTACTTTTTTTTTTTAAGAGATCCACAGGGAGGCACATGTGGCTCCAGAGCCGCAAGTTGCAGACACCTGATTTAGGCAATTGGACTCTTGCTATACATTTTAATCATAAGATATATCTTTAAACTTGTGGTTTGCAGACCAAGATTTATTTCATATCCAAGTAGGGACATCCTGTCAAAGAGAGTAGAAAAGTGTTTACTATAAAGAGTTAACACCCCTAACAGTAATGCTGTAAAAAGTCTAATCTTTCATTACACTGTCTTTAAATGCTATCATCAAAGGCGTGATTTTTCTTACTGGAGCCATGTGAGATGCTAAGTCAGCTGTGTCCAAGGGAGCATCGAGACCTATTCTCGCTCTTTAAATAGAATAGAGAAAGAGCAAAGCGGCACTCCAGCAAGTCGGTAGGTGACGCAAACATCTGTAATTCGCTGTAATTTGCCTCTTCTGCGCTTGGATTCTAATTCTGCATCCCAGACCGTCAAATAAGAAGGAAATCAAGAGTAGAAAGCTGGATATCAACAAATGAGAGACAAGGAGTAACTTCATGGATGAGAAAGGAACTATGAATAATTGTAAGTAGCAATTTGGCCATTGACTTATCCTGTTGGACCTGGAATGGTGTTGCAAAATAACTTACGAATCGTACGAATCCTAGATTTATTTCCATTTTATATACTTCATACCTAAAATTTTATAGTGTGCAATGGATTATTTAATTTCTAGTAGTCTATGATGTACATAATACATTCACCTATATATACTGACGATACTCCCATCTACACATAGTCTGTGTTAAAAATGAGCCATTACAATATGTGTTTTGAGTTTATTTTCTAATGTGGTCATGCTATCTATTGGCTACAACTAATTAGTTCTCCTACTTTAAAGCTTCAAAAATCATGCTGCTATGCATTTAAGGAATGATGAGTGTTAATTTTAAGCTTTGTTGGGATACTCGACACAATCTCTTAATTATGGAAAACAAAATAAATTTATACCTTGGCCAGCTTTCTTGATAGGTAATCCACAACTCCCAAGAGTTTGGTTTATGTCCGTCAACCACAAGTTTAATTTAAAACCTGCTCACACAAACTTTAACATCACATCAGCTCCTTGGCTGTGGTAATACCATGGAAACATCTAATCTGCGAGAGGTAAATCCTGAAGGGGGTCATGCCTCGGAGCAAGAGAGCACTAATTTTTTCAAAGGTGCCGACTTTCTGTTGCCATGGAGACAGGCAATCATAGCAGATGTAATGCCTTACTTGGAAGCAGAAAAGCCAGCTGCACTAAAGGAAGTCCTGAATGGTAAAATGAAGTGGAACCAAGTGTGAAGAGACTATGAAAGAGCCTGTACAACTTTTGTTGTAGTAAGCAAGTGCAATGAAGCACACAGTATATTATCCTAAACACAATTCAAACAAATCTTCATACAAAATACCTACGAGCAAACAAACCAATGATTCATGATTAACAATCTGTGACGCTATGGGATTTAGGGTGAAACTTTGTTGCAATGAAAGCAGCAAAAATAATGCTATAGTACTAGAAAGATTATGATTGTTCACCAAAGCCATCATTGAGCCATACCATCGTCTAAGGCTCACAAATGGGAAATATTAATGTTAATTTGTTAAAATATATTTTTACCTATACATTTATTTTTCCAGAATTATCATTTATTATCATTTACACATTCATGCATTTTGGCAACTTTTGTTATTATTATTATTATTATTATTATTATTATTATTATTATTTTTTTTTTTTTTGTTTGTTTTTTTGTTTTGTTTTTTATACAAGTAGCTACGTTGATGTGTTTAATCCGCTGTTCTCATTCACTTGCATTTATCTAAAGTCTGCTAGCTCCTGATTGGTTAGTGTTAGTCAGCTGATAAGGGGTCAAGAAGTGTGATCGCTGCAATTGCCACGTGACAAGTAAACGGCATTGTTTAAGAAGAACTCTGTCTCCATCCTGCTTTCAAATTTTATAAAGCGTGTACCACCAACCAAGCCTCACGTCACTATTGTATTAGCACCAAAAAACAGCCACTACTATGACACCACCTTGTGGCAAAGGCCTGAAAATGTCATGACGAGATGGTCTCTGAAGGTTGCTTCTGTGCGGCAAACCAGTGTCTCTGGTGCCTTTTTAAAAAAAAAATTAAGTTAAAAATATATTGGAATTTTATAACACCTCTGACTAACAAACAATGTCTTCAACTGTGGGTGTATACCGTTTCCTCATCATATGAGGCAAATGCTTGTGTCTTTCGGTCATAAATGGAAATGTTGTTGCTGCCACACTTGTTAAGGTGACAGCAACCCTCCCTTTATAAACAGGAGAACTTGGAGAGCATCCATCCAATTGTTTTTCCTGTGCAGTTGGACGGGAAGGCTGTTTTCCCCATGATATTACATACCATTCCATTTAGAGCTCGAATGAAACTGCAAAAGCCAAGTTGCAGTCCCTATAAGACCTGTGACTCAACAATTACTTAGCTAGAAATGTAAGCTTTAAATATCTTAATCTTGGCAATGAAAAACATAAATACAATTTAAACAGCTGTTTTTGTTCTATCTAAGGTATAGATGGTGACACTCAGGACTTTGTAAGTGAATCAGAAATGGAACCAGAAGCTGAGGACCCAGAGAACATGGATCCCTCAGTCCCTTGGTTGGCCTCGGATGGTTCACAAGGATGTGAATGTGAGTCCTCTGATGAACTTGAATTCAGTGATGCAGAGAGGTGCTTGGACACACAGCCCTTTTCTTTCCCTAAGTCTAATGCGGAGTACCGAGAACTTTTAGATTCACAAGACTCCAAATTGGTTCTTGAGCAACGATCATTGTATGACCTGAGCGGGGGTGAGGAGGAAGATTCATACCGAGGAGAGGACATTTATCCTACCGACCCAAGGAAGATCTCACACAGCAAAACCTCACCAACAAATCACCATGAACCTCACAGTGGACAAATACCACGACCACTCTCACTTTCATCTTCCTCCTCCCTTGGATACACTCCTGAAATGACCCCGGCCTCGACCCTGGCCACTGATGAGCCCCTGAGAGCCAGTAATAGGCAGGGCCAAGGGACTGGGAACAGGAGGGTTGAATCTTCAGAGGAAGGAGGGAGCAGTGAAGCACCTCCTGCTGCAGTCTCCTTTGGAATCTCAGATGAGGGTGCTGAGCAGGCAGAGAAGTGGAAGTCGGAGTCTGACACAGATCTGTGCAGACGGGAAAGCCACAGGGCAAGGTGTGCACGTAAGTACAAAATCCATCTTCTACTCAAACCTGTATAATCCTGTTATGTTGTTGCTTATAGTCACATTTGAAATATGTACATGTATTAATTGAACTCAAGCAAATCACACCATCCATTTTCCTTAGAATGTCATTGAATGAGGTAAAGAACGCCTTTAAAAAAAAAGGAAATAAGGTCTGCAAAGCTCACGGGTGTTGGTTGTTTTGATGTGGTAATGCACAACCTATTTGAGGAAGACTGGCAGAGAAAATTCCCATGGCTTTAATAGCTATAGAGGGACAAGAATAAATTATGACCATATGATAAGGCCAGCAGAAGCTAATTTGACGGACACCAACATGTGTCAGCTCAGTCTGTCATCCGATCCTTCGTCCAAATTGAGGTCCTTACTTTGCCTGCTTGTCAGACCTCCCTAAGTTAGCTGTAAGTGAATATGATGCTTTTATTAGAGTGCTTGGTGTTGCAATGGAAGCCGTTACAACCAGCCAGTGGCTTCCAATTAGTGGGCTTACTTCATATGAAAGTAACAATTGCATGAAGGATGGCTTAAACTTGAGGGTGAGATATTATGAAACAAAAGTGTTGGGTCAATGGAATGAAAAATAGTAAGAAAAATGGCTTTATTTCCACTGACATGTTCATCCTCCCTGTCTTTCTCTTAGGGCTTGGTCAAGATGAAAGCCAATCACAAAGGCAAGTTAAGGAGACCAAGTCCAAATGTAAGCGAATTGCTCGCCTTCTGACTGATGCACCCAACCCTCAAAATAAGGGAGCCTTGCTGTTCAAAAAACGCCGGCAAAGGGTGAAGAAGTACACCCTTGTAAGTTACGGGACTGGTGAAAGTAAGTTTAACAGTGAAGACCAATTGGAAGAAGCCGAGGAACTCCAAGAGACTGGGTTTGACTTTGTCACAACCAGTGAGTCTGACTTTGGGGAGGAATACTCCACATATCATCGGCAGCATGATTTCAGTGTGAACTGGGGAAGTGTTCAAGAAATGGAAGTGTTACCTGGCACAAAAGGAAAGGGTGTTTTGATGTTTGCGCACCGTCGTAAACGTATGGATGAAGTTGTCTCAGAGCAAGAACACCGTGATAAAGGATTACATTTGAAAGCACAGTCAGAGACTGGATATACAGCAGCAAACAACATGTACAACATGAGGAAAATGTATGCTCATTCTGAACAGGGCAACTACATGAACAGCCACGTTCATCAGATGAACCAGCAAAGATCTTTGGTTTCCAACAGGACAGCAAAGCCCTTTTCAGGAGTCCGAGTTGGGCCAGCTGATCACAGCATGCCTGCTGGTGCTGTTCCAGTGAGAAAAACAGCAGAGTCAAGATTCAAAGTAGCTGTCCCTATTGTCTCAAACCTACAGGTTTGGTCCCCGACTGGAGACATCATCGCCTCAAGAGATGAGCGAATATCTGTGCCGGCAATAAGGACCTGTAGCCTTCCAGAGTCAAGGCGTAAAAGCTCTAACAAACAGCAACAGACAACCAAACAAAGATCAGACCCTCAGGAAAGCAGAGCTTATGTGGAGTCAGAGGAAGATTGCTTTAGCCTCGGTGCTGAAGCTTGTAACTTCATGCAACCCAGAGCTATTAAACTCAAGAATCCACCCCCGGTTGCACCAAAGCCTGTCATTAATCCAAAGTGTCCGCCTTGGTTAAGAGGCCCTCCTAGTGAGCCCTGTATTCCTCCGAGGAGTTCAGTTTCACAAACTAAATATTTTGTGGAACCCCAGAGACAGCGCCGTTACTTCGCTCAAGACAGCTCTGAACCTCAGAAGTTGGCCAACAGCTGGGAAGCAGATCGAGCCCAGGCAACAATTCAAACACCTGTTGTTGGCAGGGCATCGGTCAGATCCTCTTCTCAGTCTCATCTTCAGTCAACTACAAATAGCTGGAACAAACCTCTGCCAAGATCCGTTGTGAGTATGCAGGCGCACTGTCCTACGTTCACCCCACATCACCCGCAGTTATCCGCAAGAAGTAAGCAAGACAGCGTACCAAGTTCTGTCGCCTCTTGTCCACTAAAACCAATGAAACCGTTCACATCAAAAATATCATTTCCAAAAGGTCAAGTCTTTGGTCAAGGTTCTGATCACCCTGATGATCGCACCATGACGGGAAAAGGCGCAGAGTTGTTTCCCAAAAGACAATCCAGAATTGAGAAGTTTGTTGTCGGCGGTCCAACAGCAAACCAGATAAGATGCCCCTCTCCAACAATGTCCTTACCCAACTCCTGGAGATACTTATCTAATGTTCGTGCACCACCTCCTTTATCTTACAATCCAATTCACTCCCCGTTTTACAATCCACCAGAAGCGAAAAAAGCACCGTCAACAAAAACTACAATGGCACCCAAATCAGTCCCAAAGCACCTCAACACTTTAGATATCATGAAACATCAGCCGTATCGTTTGGACTCATCACTGTTCCACTGCGATGTAGTTCCAGAGGCTAAAAGTCCTAGCGCTAAACCCGCTCTGCCATCAAAGTTTGAGTTGACCAAGAAACTCAAACAAAAGTCTGCCCACGCTCATTCTCCTAATATCTCTGAGCCTGATTTTGAAAACAAGTCAGAGGCCTCTGCTAAGTCCTCAGCTAAGTCCTCTGGACTGGTAAGTTCATCAAACTCCTCTGCTCGGCAATACACCAAATTGGCTGAGCTTCTCCATCACGCAAGCACAAAGCAAGTACCAAGCATTCAAGCTACAAGCACGCTTTTCCAGAAGCCATCTCGGGATAGCAGCTTGGCTTCTTTCTCTCCTACACCTTTATATGTTCGAGGCACATTTCAAATGGCACCTCGGCCAAAATTTTCTGCTAAGAAGTCAGTAGCGATAACTAAACAGTGGCGGCCGGTTGCAATGCTAAATTAGCTCCAGAAATAGCAGTGCTGTGGCAATGCAATCAACACTGAGATGATGGAACACAGTTGTTGGAGAAAAAAAAAAAAAAAAAAGCAGGCTATAAAACGCTTCACTTGACAGAGTGTCAAAGAATGAGCTTGAGCATGCTTCTGTGGAATACAAAGCTCAAGGTTTGCTAGGTCACCTTCCTGTTAGTCAAAGAGAATAATGAATGATTCTTAAGAAAGGCTTACCGTATGTGTGCAGGAATGTTCAGTGATTATCTAAATATGTTTTGTTTTAATATGTATACTTATAAATACAAAGTATCACCGAAATGACGATTAAAAGTGACAATGAATAGCATATATTTCACAAATGAAGTAACACATACTGTATGTGTTGATAGAATGTATTTAATTTTTTTTAAAGGCATGTTTAGGAGAAACCTGCATGCACAAAGTTAGATATATTTTTAAATTCCTTCAATCTCATTCCGAAGTCATCAGACATTCTGTATCCTATCTTATGCCAAAGAAGTTCAATATTGTAGAAATTGATTGCTCAGATTTACATTTAGTGACTAAAAAAAAAATAATCTATTGTCTTTTCTGCTTGTGTCTGTCTTTCTGATATGGAACTGTTTTATGCACTTCTTGTTTTCAACACAATTAAAATTCTCTTTTCTCACTCTTGTGCACTTCCTATGTGTCCAGCTGCTCTTCTTATATCTGTATTTTTTTTTCCTACTGTCTTTCTTCCCATCCCTATGATTTGCTACCTGGTGTGAACTCAAAGCCAGAATAATAATGACTGCATGGATTGAATTAAAAGTAATGGAAAACGTTTCAAAAGGAGAGGAAGAAATAGAAGTAATTAGGGGGTCTTTCAAACTAACCAAAATGTTAGTGATGCGAGCACATTAACTAAGAGAATAATACTTTAGCCTTTACCCATTTGTTTGGTGAGTTGACATTAATGAAAATTATTACGAGGCTTTTCTTTTTTTTTTTAATTAAAACAAACTGAATTTCTTTGTTTCTTTTGTTAAAGGCACCAAAGATGTCTTCCCAATTTAACTGAATATACTGTTTATGAAACCCAACACCTCGTTAGAATACATTTGACCATGTGTTGTACTTAGTTGTTTTACTCGTACCATTTACACTAACTTGCAAGTGACATGAACTTTTAGATATGAGCTACCTAGCTAGCTACCAGCTTGGCTTCTATTCCACATTTCCATTTCAAGAGCAACAACCAAACGTTATATTCATGTTCAGTTTACAGGTATATTGCTGTCTACAAAATATTAGAGAGTATATTTTACAAAACAACATATTATGATATGCCGTTATTTTATTAGAACCCTGGCAACCACTCCTTTCCTGCATTGCAGAACAAATAAATATATTTAAATGCACCATTTTGCTCCTGGGAGACAAAAATGCCAAAGTAAAAAAAGAAAAAAAAAGAAAAAAGGAAATAATAAATATATATATATATATATATATATATATATATATATATATATATATATATATATATATATATATATATATATATATATATATATATATATATATATATATATCCACACAATGGAAATAAATCAACGTATAATACACCCAAATTTTAAATTACAAAGTAATATAATTGTGATATGGACGATAAATAAAATAATAATTTCATAAAAGAAAATGAAACAAAAATAAATAAAACAGTGTGACCAGAGGATGGCAGCAAAGCCAACAAAACTGCTCTCAAATTTATCAATGCCGTATACTATACACAATACAGTGTTCCCGAACATTTGCTGAGCCAAGCTGCATATTTTATATCAGAAAAATCTCACGGAGGTACACCACCAAGAAATAATGTCACAAAAAGTATGGATATTGAAATAATGATCTCATCTTAGTTTGTTCACAAACTGACCTAAATGTAAAATGTGGGCCAGCCTGATGAGTTCAACACAAAGCTGATAAACTTGTCGGTTTGTATTCTGTTGTATGAATGGCAACAGATTGATGGTACATAGTTTAATGTGATATCTACGGGCATTTAATCGTTCTGTTTACCACGATATGTCGTTAGCAAAGATAGAATTTTACAAAGTAAATAATTTTGATTGAGTGTATTTTCTTTCAGGGACTTGGTAGAAGCCGCTCCCTTAGCCTTCCTAGGCCCTCCTGTTCTACTGGGCTTATGTCACCTGTTGGCGCACAGGCTCCCCGCTCACGTGTTTCCCCAGCACGACAACATCGAGCATCTCTTCCGCGAGCATTCTACAAGCTGCCCACACCTTGGGAGGCAGCATCAAGAAGCCTCTTTGGTTCAGTGGACGACGCCTTCTCTATCCAGAGCGCCCCGTCTCCCGTCGCCTCGCGCGTCCAGGTCACGGGGCCCCGCGGGGCCCTTCCTGAGCCACCAGAGGAATGGAAGCGCAGGGTGTCACTCGGTCCACCACTTGCGAATCGGGTTCACCATCGTGTGGCCCCGGCTTACGTGACCTCAGCACCCGTGAGGATGAAATGTGCACGTGACAAACCGACAGCAGTTTGCGGGCCTCCGTTTAGACCAGCCCAGCCAATTAAGTCTGCTGGTAAGCCCAGAATTATATAAGCGGGGGAACTCTTTGGGGCAGCACAGTGAGGAAAGCGGAGCATGATTGCATCACAGTTCTGAGGTTCTTGGTTTAAATCCCAGATCAGGTCTTACTTTGTCAATTGTGCATGTTCTCCCACCCGTGGGTTTTCCTTCCACATGCATGTTGTGTGCATTTTTCTAGTTTTGTGCTGTTTGTGACACATTACACCACACTTTGTGACGAATGATACACAACATGAGACACAAAATAATACACATTTTTTCTAATTTTACAAGTTTTGCACAATTTAAAGTCATTTCACATCAGCGAGTGTTCCAGAGGAGATCCAATGAGTGGACATTCTACCACATTTTTGAGTGACAGTTAATTACCTAGTTTTCTTCCAATATGAAAATGAAACTTAAAAGGGAAGTGAAGTCATAAATTTTCTTTACAATATTATGTTCCATGTGCACCCTAACCTAAAAACCGTATTGCGACTAATAATGCGTTTGTGTTATATAAATTAAGTCGAAAAAATCCACCAAATTTGATCTTTCTCAAGGAGCAGCCATTTTTCCATTCGCTGTCAACTGAAAATTACATCACATTGGCACTGACACAGGACCAAACCCAGAAAACAGGTGAGCTGTGACATGGTTACCTGAACCCTTAGGTAGTCTGATATCATTTTCAGTCGACAGCAAGTGGCAAAATGGCCGCCCCCTGAGATGGCTACAAACATAAGATTAATTAGACGGATGTGTTTACACTAGTGGGGATGCATTCAACATATTGTAAAGATCCTTTTTGACTTAACTTTCCTTTGAGTTGGCGTGTTAGGCTGTTAAAGTTTAACTCGGTGTGTCTGTGTGTGTGTTGCATGCATAGTCACTCATTTTGTGTCACTTATTTGGAGAATTACATGGACTTTGTTAGCAAAACAAATAATTTTGTTAGCACCTTTTGCACAATGATATACCTACAGTATTAAAATTTGAAAAAAAAGACTTATTTTGGACTTATTTTGCTTTCTATTAACATTTAGCAATACATTTGATATGTAAAAAACAAAAAAAACAAAAAACATCACCATTAACTTTTTTTTTTTTTTTTTTTTTTAATATTTTTTCTTTTTTTTTTCTTTTTTTCTTCTTTAAGAGCTCAGAATTGTTCATTCGGTAGTCTTACCGATTCAACGTCTTATCATCATTGCTCTCTTTTTTTTTTTGTGTGTGTGTGTGCGTGCGTTTGCGTGCGTGCGTGCGTGCGTGCGTGCGTGTGCAAATACGTATAAATTTATACTCATTATTCCCTAAAGCCTTATAAATATCCCATTACCCTTCGCCTTAACCAGGTACTTCAGAATCTTGCCAGAGTCGTGAGGTTTAAATGGTCAGGAGACCAGAGAAAAGGTCAGAAAAAAAGAAAGAGAAAAGAAAGATAAATCAAAAGTGAAATCCAGCACCGACCAAACACTTCCTGCATTCCCCATGATTACAAAATCAAAGTCTTACGCCACCCCGGAAGCCTCTAAATTCCAGCAAATTTAGCGAGATCTCAAGAGACCAGAGGAAAAACTAAAGAGAGGAAGGAGGGAAGGATCGATAAGGCAGAGTGAGATCCATAGAAGCCAGTACATCCCAATCCATCAAAGTGAAATCCAGCACCAACAAAGCATCACCATTAACTAAGAGGCACCTAAAGTGGTTTGTTTATTTTTGGTGGTTGCAACTAACAATGTTGCACAGCTGCATTACATCATACTGACAGAGGAACATTTTTTTCCCTATTGAAAAGGAATAGAGTAGGTGTTACATAAATTTAAGTATAGAGTCAATGTTTTAGGTAATTTTATAACAATCTCTACCATCATACAAGTGTAAAAACAAATCAAACAATAATAAAACAACAACCTTCATCCTTATATGTGTATGTTGACAGTGGTGCCTTACTAATTAATTTGAGGCCTAATTTATAGGAAGATTCAAATAGCAGGTGTTAAATTGTGTGTTCACGCTAACAGATTGGACGGCAGTTGTGTGCTTTTATTACTAATCTTTTAGTGGAGATTCCTAAAACGAGTGTGCTAAATTGCCACAAGCAAGCGCAAAAATGAATGTTGAAATTTTGGCATTGGAAGTGTAAGTGGAAGAAGAGACAAACTGACTGAGTTACAGACATATGGATTGTTGTGATAATTTTGGACAAGCTAGCAAAATGCATATCCAGTGATCATCTCAAAGAGGGCCACTGTTCTCTGTACATCAAGAATAATGTGCATAGCTTGAAGACATGTTACTCTGGAGGCTTTAACCCGTGAGACATGTTGACGGCGAACATTCCGACACAAGGAAGACGGTTTATCTCTGGAGGAGGAGGAAGTTCTCATCGGACGACTTGTCTCGTTCCATCCTCTACCAATTGCCCGATGGTGTTTGAGAGTGCTTGTCAGGTTATATTTAGCCTATTGATGCAAGCCGCATTCCATGCACAACTGACACAGAGACACACTGGCAGTGTAGCTTTAGTGTCTGCGAGCGTGAAGATCAGCGAAGATCAAACCGGCGAGTGCAGGTTGACCTCTGAGCCTCGCCCGCTTTTTCCCCCTCAAGGATACAGTTCGCACTCCCGGGACAACCATCACAGGTACGCAAAACACCAGACAGACTTTTTATTATGAATTCATATTTTAGATACGTCATTCTTTACTAATTGTTGCATTTCCCATATAGATCATGTCTCGTACAACGTTTTTAATATGCATGAAATTTTCCTTCACGAGTGTATTTCCTTTTTATTTGTTTATTTATTTATTTTTAATTGTACTTCATTACAACAAGTCCAAGAAATTGATTGCTGAAGGATGCTTAAAAAGATTGGGGATTTTAAAAAACCCCAAACAACAACAACACTTTTTTGCTTCGTTTTTCCTTTCAATATTATATCACTAACACGCAATGTTTGCATATATTGGTCAATTGAGACAGCTGTAGGTCTAAAAATGTTGGTCCTAATATGACAGCACCTTTAGATTATGTTACATATTTTAATAAAAAAATAAAAATAACAATCTTGTAAATGCTATGTATGGTACAAAAGCATAAAATATAGCAGATTTCTGTAGCAAAAACATGTTGAAATTAATTATACTGTAGTACACGTGTTTTAATAGCTACAAAATAATACATAAATTAATAATGAATATATATTAAGAAATGATTTTTACAGGGCTAACAAGCATGATGGATTGATTGGCACAATTACTAAAAAAAAATAGTGCAATTATAAAAAAATAATAATAATTGAACGTTTTAAGTTATTGTAAAAGGTCTTAAAATACTGCTAAATAAAAAAGAAATAAGATTATATCATTGCATGTATTTCAGAGTTCTCAAAAAGTGTTGAAAAAGTGTAAACATTTTTTTTTAATACTAAATTACAGGCATTCTGAAATAGCTAAGAAAAGAACTTGGCATTGATTTAAAAAAATTTACAAAACATAGTATTCTATTGTTGATATAAAATCTCATAAATATTCCAATAACAATGTAAGGAATGTAATGGATGTAATAAATATTACAGTCTACATTATATCCCTCGTTGTAACCCTAATTGCAACCCAATCATTGTCACCACTATCACCCATTCAAGTCGCTCATCATAAAAAATTGCAGCAGTCAACACTGCCATGTATCAAAAGTCCAAACAAGCTCATGGAGTGTCTCGTATGTGTTTCCAGTCCTCCCTCACTGCACTCAACAACAACCTTGGCGGGGCCCACAATGTCACAATTCTGTACAATGCCAGCTGGAGAGAAGAAGAAGCACGCGGCAGCTATTTGTCGAGAGGTCCACAGTACCAACGGTATGGCAAGCGGCCGAGGCAAACACGACACTGTTGCAATAATACAACATCCCTCGGAGGGATACGAGTGCAAAATGTCAGGGCTCCGGCTCGCCATAAATAAGCTACGGGGATGATTTACCACCCATAGAAGCCAGTGCTTTGTCTTTGCCCTTTTCAAAGCTCTATTTCTGGGTGGGTCGTGGGTGGGGCAGGGCAAGGGCTGGAGGGAGGGCCAACTGTGCGTAGCTGTTAGGATAACGTGAAGCCCTGTGACAGCTGGCCGCCATTCTGTCACATTGAAATTAATTCTGCGCCACGGCCGCAACTCATTTTCCATGACAGGGCTTATATGACATGCAACTTTTAGTGTATGAAGCATGACATAAATGCAACAGGTTACAGTTAAGACATGTCTCAGACTTAAAGAGGTCTTAACTGTAACTTGTTGAGTTAGGTGATTAGTGGTAATTATCCTGTTTGTCGACCAAGATATTAAACAGTGAGAGAACTGTAATCAACAAAAAGCGTCGTAAAAAAAGATGTTTGCAATCTTTGTTGTCGTTTTAAAAGTTGCTTTTATTATTATTATTATTATTATTTTGCGGGCTCATTGATATTTTAGTTCTAGTAACAAAAAACTAATTCTTTAGATTTAATATCCTAGGACATCATTGCTTATTCGGGTATATGTTAATTACAGTACTTGACAAACAAATTAATTGAAGATTACATCTGCCTCACCTCACAGTTGTAAGTTTCTCCTTTGAATCTCAGCTCAGGCCCTCCTGTTCTCTTCATTTCAACTGGGAAAAAAAACATGGGCAAACTAGTAATAATATTTAACTAAATACAATTTTTAAATAACTTATATTTGAGCACAAAATGATAGCAACACATGCAGACAGAGCATACAACAATACAGACAAATATATTACTGCATCTTATTTGCGACAGTCTTCTTCTGTCGTTCATCAACAAAGCTATGTAGTGTCTGTATGTATTCTACTGCCCCCTGGTGGCCAAGGGATATACCCGAAGGAGAAGCATGAACTCATGATGCAAAAACTATGGATAAACCATTAATTAAATTCAAATCGACATCGCAATGTAGAATATTAGAATACATTAAAAAAAAATAATCTTACAATTCTTAAAAAAAAATTAAAATAAATGTTTTTTTTTGGGTTGGCACTTAGTCAATAAAGATGGCTAGTTAAAGTGAAAAATCCGCACATTTGTTTACGTTATTGTTCTAAACTGATTTATGACTTACTGACTTGTGTTTAAACCATACTTTTTTTCGGTTTAAATTTTGTGATGTTGCACTAAACACTAAAAGACTGCAAGTCAAAGTGCTTAGGAAGTTAACAACGCTAACTGGAGTGGATAAATAAGCTATCTTTCATGATTAATTCATGGTTCATTTGCCTTTATTTTAGCATAAACATAACCTTTAAGACATTTTAGTATAAAATCAAATATATATTATTTATTGTAATGCATCATAATGTATTGCTTGTGTTTGTAAATAAATCAATAAATAAATTTAAAAAAAATGCAAAGCTAAAAAAACCTTGACAAAAATGCATATGAAATTTCATTATTGAAGGCTGAAGAAAAACTGCAATTAATTGTTTATTTCTATGTACATTCTATTCAGTTATACTGTATTAGTGTTAATTCATTAATTTATTTTTGTCTGAATTTGAATACTGCATACTGCATTGAATACTGTATAGTGCTAGTTTTCTTATTTTATTATTATTTGTATGTAATTATTTTTATTAAAGTGCACATCACAAAACATTTTGTGTTTTTGGAGAGTGATAATGGATTACTGGCATTTCCATTCATTTCAAAAGAGAACGATGATTTTTGAGTTACGAGCGTGGTCAGAGAATGAATGAAACTCCTAAGTCAATACACTCATGTAACTGTATGTGTGCTACATGTTTCTTTTCCTTGTGATCCCAGGTGACGTGATGGATCTAGGAAAGAAGCACAGCATTCCCAAAGACATCATGCTGGAGGAGCTGTCGCTGCTATCCAACAGAGGCTCCCGCCTGTTCAAGATGCGCCAGAGACGCTCGGAAAAGTACACGTTCGAAAGCATACAAAACGAGGCCAACGCTCAGCTTAACGTGAGCTTGCCGCTGCCACAACAAACACAGCAGTTTGTCGTGCTCGGTGCTGTCGTGTAACAACAAAATCGTGATAAGAGAAATGGGAGCCATCTACAAGAGGCTCCTCAGACACTTAGCTGACAAGCTACTTCCATGTTTATCAGTATCTGTATGCGTGTGTGTGTATGTCAGAGTGCATAGAAGTGAAGGCCGTCTACTTCAACTTGAGCTGATAGTCTTAACTGTGTTTTGCAGAATGATATTCTGGCCCAGAGTGCACACATGATTGAAATTAAAGTGGATGCGCCAACCAATGGAGACACTCCTAATCCCGATCAGACCGTTCCAGGTATTGATACCGTTTACTCATTAGCAAATGTTAAGTATTGACAAAGGCCTTATTGATTAATTGTCTGTTTGCTAAAAAATAGGCAAACAAACAAACAAAGCAAAAACAAAAATTCAATTCAATTTATTTCATCATTCCTTAAAAAAAAAAAAAAAAAGTGAGAGAAATGAAAGGGAACAGAAAGAAGTAAAACTTATGTTATCTTCCCTAATCAACAACAACAAAAAATAATAAAAACAACAACAAAAAATAATAATAAATAAAGTGTGAGCGGTCAAAATGTTTAAAAAAATTGCATAAATATGTCTAAATAATAATAATAATAATAATAATAATAATAAGAATGATAATAATAATAATAATAATTATTATTATTATTATTATATTGAAAATATAACATAATAATAAATTTATTATTATTATTGCTGTTATTATTATTATTATTATTATTATTATTATTATTATTATTATTATCATTATTATTATTATTATATAATAATAATAATCATTACTATTATAATTATGGGCGGCACGGTAGTCGAGTGGTTAGCACGTCCGCTTCCCAGTTCTGAGGTCTCCGGTTCGAGTCCAGGCTCGGACCTTCCTGGGTGGAGTTTGCATGTTCTCCCCGTGCCCGCGTGGGTCTTCTCCGGGTACTCCGGTCTCCTCCCACATTCCAAAGACATGCATGGCAGGTTAATTGGGCGCTCCGAATTGTCCCTAGGTGTGCTTGTGCGTGTGTGTGGATGGTTGTTCGTCTCCGTGTGCCCTGCGATTGGTTGGCAACCAGTCCAGGGTGTCCCCCGCCTACTGCCCAGAGCCAGCTGAGATAGGCGCCAGCAGCCCCCGCGACCCTTGTGAGGAATAAGCGGTCAAGAAAATGGATGGATGGATGGATTATAATTATTACCTGCGATTGGCTGGCAACCAGTCCAGGGTGTACCCCGCCTACTGTCCAAAGCCAGCTGGGATAGGCTCCAGCACCCCCCGCGACCCTTGTGAGGAATACGCGGTCAAGAAAATGGATGGATATCATTATTACTATTACCATTAATATTATTACCATTATTACCATTACTATTATTATTATTATTATTATTATTATTATTATTATGTTCAAAAAGGAGTAGTAAGGCGAGTATTTTCAGCAATACTTAGAATACAGTATTGCTCTTCTACACACATCTTTCCAGCTTCGCTCCAATATGCGTCTGACAGGTCTGGAAAAAGTGAGCAGTTTTACTTTATTTTTGTTTTATGTTGTTAATTTCTCAGCCAGGTTTCGAACAACCAACATTTCAGTCCTACAACCCTCCAAAAATACCTTAATCCTTTTCAACCGTCCAAAGCTTTTGAACTGTGAGTCCAGTGTGGATAAATGTGATTTACAGCATTAGTTAAAGATGTTCCCTCATCATTCATTCCGGTGATATTCAGTTTTTTTTGTGTGGTGATTTTGTCATCTATATCACCCCCCCCCCCCCCCCCCCCGACTGTCATCGCTCCACCGTGCGCTATAAATAAAACCGACTGCCAAACAGTCAAGCATGAGCTTGCGATTATGTAATGTTGTCATAAAAAAACAAAAAACAACAACCAAAAAAGCGACAACACGGTGTAGAGTCATAAGAGCAAAGGCTTGGCTGGAAGCGTTTTGAGAATTACATTCTACAGTGGCTGTTTGAGTTTTTTTTTTTTAGTTTTTTTTAAGAATGATTAATTGCATGCATCCATCTGATGTGATCCATCAAAAGCCACCGAGCTCAGTCCTGAAGGGTTGCCATCCCATGCGGACATGTTACATGATGAGTGTACACTTCAAGTATGCGCTATTTTAAGGCCTAAGATCATAATGATGGACAAGTCAGCCTGCCAAGGCTAAGGGCTCTCGAAGCACGCTCTCCGCTCGTAATTCCACTCATAAAGTGCAAATCTTAGCTCTGTCGCCATAAAGTGAACTGTTAAAATTCTTATGAACCAAAACATCCCATCATGATCAGTTGAGTTTTTAGACGAGAACATTTGTCTATGTTTTTGCTTTTTAAATTACATTTTTCCCTTTTGAACTATAAGACTTGAGGGCAGGCACGACAGCTAGATGAAAAGAAAGAACAAATGTTTTTAACCCTGGTCAGGGGATTTCATCTAAGGGCATTTTGAGAATAGCAGAAAATGTCACCAAAAAAAAAAAGATTCAGAAAATAAGTGTGTTAATGATTGCAATGAGTTTTAAAGGGGAAGTAAAAAAAAACTAAATAAATAACAAATAAAAATCTTGTCAGTAATATGTTCAATGCAGCCCCACTAGTCTAAATACAATATTCTAGTTAATATTGAGTTAGTGGAATATGAGTTTAGCAGCAAAATCCAGCAGTGTTTATCAGTATCAGAAGGCGGCCATTTTGCCACTTGCTGTCGACTAAAGATGACATAGAATTACATGCTATGTATCTAAAACAAACACATAGCTTAGCCTTTAGTCTGCTAGCTTAATGCTAATGCTAAGACATAATTGAAAAGTGTGTATATAGCTCTATAAAGAAACTAATATTTGAATAAAAAGGGTGCGGCAACACATTTATACAGTCAATATAACACGACAGTCATATATTCTTTATTCTCTGCGAGATGTCTATACTGTAAAGACATCTATGTACAGTATATCTGCCTGCCTGTCTGTCTGTCTGTATTATACTTCCCCCTGGTGGCCAAAAACTCGTTTAAATTCTTTTTAATTCTCATTCTCATTCTCTTATGGTTTTATGAGCAAAAATATTATACCGCTAATTTTAACACATTACACACATGCTGCTTTTTTTTTTTTAAAGAGAAAATAATGGATTAAGACATTTCCATTCATTTCCATGGGGAAACACATTTGAGATCAGTGATTTGATTTACAAACAATCATGACAAATTTTTTAATTCATATCTCAAGGCACAACTGTATAATTAATTAACCAGTTATATAATAAACTGAATCTATTTTTTTTTAAGTATAATTGTTTACACTCCAAAAATGTTTCCTTATTCAAAATAACTAAGTGAAACAATCATTACATGAGATACTGAAATCAATATTAGAGGACTCTAGCTGAGGTAAATATTTGGTGGGCTGGACTACACACCAGAGCGTGTAAAAGAGATGGTGGGTCCATCCAGTCCTGCCCCTCAAGCAAAGTCACCAAAAGTTTATAGTCAAATTTGTGTGTTCCTTTGATAGATACAAACGCAGAGAAGTTAAAAGCTGCCTCTATGCCGAAAATCTACCACTCGCCCTGGGAGGAGGCCATAAGCAACGATCCAGGCCTCGCCGAAGCTTTCAAACTGAGCATGCCCGCCATGGACCCTCGACCAGAACTTCCCGAGTACAAAAGCTTCAACCGGTGAGAAATACGTGCTTTTGAATGGATGGAAATTTCAACAACTTGGATTTCCAATGTGGTGCACGTTACAGGGTCGCGACCCCTTACGGCGGCTTTGAGAAAGCGCCGCGAGGAATCACTTTCAAACTTCCAGAGCTGGACCTGAACCCTCCCAAGTACCCGGAGCTCCAGGAGCCGAGAATGAAGAGAGCCACTTTTAACAGAAGCGCCCAAGGATGGATATCTGAGGGCACCCACCTCATCCTGCCCACTATCACCCTGGAGTCCATCCTGGCTCCCGAGTCGGAAGACCTGTAGGGTGGACTCGGGATGACGGTGGTCCAGTGCGTCTCACGGCTGCCATTTTGGGGTCCCTGCACACAACGGACAATGGAATGTTTCACCCAACTATCCCTCAGATGATTACTTTTCGTGTGTTTGCTGTACATTGGGATAAATGTCATGTAAATAGAGAATGGAAAGTGCTGCAAATGAGAGTTGCCAGTGGTTGTGAACATGTGATGTAAATAAAGGATGCAACTTATTTGTGAATGTCACACAATCAAGAAGGGAGAGAAAAAACGAGGATGGTGATTTAACGAGTTTGCTTGTCTGTCCAAATAACAGCAGTTAACTGAAGTTGGATTTACCTTGCAAGTGTCAAGTGTCTAATTCCAATTTAATGCGGCCATAAAAAGTCTACACACCCCTGTTCAAATGGCAGATTTTTGTGATTTAAAAAAAAAAAAAATCATCTTTAACATAGCACAGGAAAGTCATTAGTAAATTTCACACATCTGAGAGACTGTTCATGTGCCTCAGTAGGTGCTGCTGCTTTGGTTAGCAACAACACATTTCATATGCATAGCATAGCAGTGAACTATGTCATGTTTGTGTTTGAACAACAGTGGTAACTTAACTGAGACAATTACACTTTAGCACCTGTATTCTTTTTTTCCCTAATGAAAAATGTGAGGTGTCTTACTTGAGTGGTGAATTTTCTAAAGTGAACAAGAGTAATTGGTCAAGAGTGTGAAGAAATATTTGTCCTATTTCCTCAAATTGAGTCTGGCCAAAAGTTGCAGATGTCATGTTACATACCTCTGCTTTAATCCAGCCAGCTGAATATTTACATTATCAATAGTTCTGTAATATTTCTTGCACTAATTTCGCTAATTTTCCCATAAATTTGGTTAATTAAAATGTGTTTATTTTGTATTTATAAATAAATGGCTTACAGTATTTGAATTCATAAAATCAAAATATTAGTAAAAATACCACACATTTAACTTTTTTTTTTTTTATTTAACATAAAATGAAAAAAACATTAATTTTATTATTGTATAAACTATTTTATATATTTTTTTATAAATACACACTATTTTATTTTTAACCTTATCTTAATTGAACTGGCTAGAGCTGTCAAAATTAATCAATTAATTGAGTACCGGTAATCAATTATCAAATTAATCGACAACTATTTTAATAATCAAGTAATCGTTTGGAGGCTTTTTTTTCTTTTTTTTTCTCTTTAAATTCTCCATATCCTCTGATTTCACCATATCAATGGTACCGGCAATTGTTCACTGATTTCTGTTGTCCTTCATGAAGAAGACTGATTATGTTCTGTGTTTAATCAAAATAAATCAAATCAAATCAACTTTATTTCTATAGCACCTTTCATACATTCAAATGCAACTCAAATAAACTGAAAAGCCACCCCGCCACCCCATATCCCCATGATTGTCCCCTCAGACACACACACAAACCACAACATGGCGGGACACAGAAGAACCCTGTGTGGAAAGGCACCCAGAAGGAGTTCATCCACACTGAGAGGGATGACAGCCAACCACCACAGGGAGGATTGCCATCCCAGAGACCGCCGGCTCCAGACAGACTGAAGCGAGCAACAGCTCCCCGGGGCCAAGAGGCCCCCGGGACAACCGCCCGCCCAACATTTGCAAACATCTGTTTTTACTTTGGAAAACAATGACCGAACCGGTACTATACGAACATGAAGCACGAAATAAACACCGATCACTGGTTAATGTCAATAATCAGGTCAAAAAAATGCTTTTGCAATACATTTTAATGCAAAATTAAAATGAATCTTATTAGTCGATTAACCCGCAGGCCATATCTTATTTTGAAATGACTTGGTCAGAACCAACCAAAGCCCAAAACGGGTCACAATATTGCATCCGGGTTAATCGATTCTAAAAATATTCGGTAGTGACAGCACTAGATCTGACCCTTCTGTGTGTTTTAAAAATCAAATTCAGCCGTTGAACACAAAAGTTTGACTTTTGACATCAACCAGCAACCTTATAAGAAAAGCTGTGAATGGGCATCTTAGTTCACCACATTGCAGAAACCAGTACAACAATTTACGTAAGCGGTGATGTCGAGCTTCTAATTTTGGTGTTGATACAAATGGAAACAATATAGACGAGTGCACTGTCTGTGTGTCTGTGTGTGTGTGTGTGTGTGTGTGTCATGTTTCTTTATAGCGCCGAGAACGGACAGATGGAGAGACGTTACAAAGCTGCCGCGGGCTCGTCACAAGCGAGGACGTCCCCGACTAGCTGAGCGGCAATTAAACTAATAAGAGCAGAGGAAGAAGGCCTTGTGCGTCTGTGGGGACGTGTGACGAGAGATGACGCTATAAACAGACACGAACACGTTCCACTTTTACTTTCTTTACCACAAACTTACTGTACATGACACTCATCTCCTCTCAACAAAGACTCCGAAATGCACCTGATCCAATATAAGAGTTTATCATAAATTCTGCTTCGACACAGTTGCATTAACCACTTGTGCGCTGTGCTGCCAATTCAACTGCATTAGTATATGTCTATGAATTAAAAAAAAAAAAAAAAAAAAAAAAAAAAAAAAAAAAAAAGGAATGTATTGTGTTTGACCTTAGAAGTTCATCACTGAGGAGTGATGCAATCATCACACATGTTTTATTGTTTTAATTTTTGCTGACCTGGGCTTGGATGCCCTGCAGGACCCTCCATCTGGCTCTCTATCCCACGTTGGGTGCACACTGGTTCTAATTGAGTTGTGCACTAATAAAAAAAAAAAAAAAAAAAAAAAAGACAGAAGAATAAATACTAATTATGTGATATAATAAAGACTAGTTTATACCACAACTAATGATTATTATAATTGATTAATCTGTTGATTATTTTTTGATTAATCACGAAATCAGGTTAATTTCTATTTTGCAGTTATAGCACCCTCTGGTGGCTATTTTTTTTTTAGTGCAATTTAATTTTCATTAGGCAGGTTTTTGCCCTTCTATGTTTTTTAAATCTAGTATGAGCTCTCTTTTTTTTTACAATATTGTGATCTTTTTTAAATGACGCCAACACCCCCACAATATCGTGATAATTATCGTATCGTGAGCTTCATATCGTGATTGTCACGCCGCCACCAGAGTGGCGGTTCATGCTTTTGTTTTCACAGTCAGGTTCCCGTTTTATTTTGAAAGTATTAACTCTCCTCTCACCCCAGGTCACTTACCCTTCCTGCAGCTCACTGATTACCGGTCCACGCCCATGATCACCACCACCTGTTCCCAATCAACCCGGACATAAAAGCCACCTGCATTCTCCCCTCCGTTGCCGAAGTGTCACATCTCAGTGCATGGAAGCGTCCTCACAGTCCTTGAGCCACAGTCCTAGTTTGATGTCTTGCCTTGCTTTGTCTTGCGCCCTTTGTTTGCCCCTTGTTTTCCTCCCTTGTGGAGCGCCTTTAGTTGTCCCTGTTTTTGAGTGCCCTTTTTGTATCTCCAGTTTGGAGCTCTTTTTGTTCAGCCTTTTTTCCCTCTTTGAGAGGTGTTTTGAGTTTCGATATATTAAAGCTGCAGCCTTGTTGGCCAACTTACACTCTGCGTCTGAGTCCTACCTCCTCGCTTCGTGTCAGTACACTTCGGCCAGCATGGACCCAGCGGAGAAGTTGGTGGCTGCACTTCGGCAACAGGCTGCCCGCCTGTCGCACACGGAGGAGGCCCAGCAGGCTATGGTCACCCGGATGGGAGAGCTCGCTGGACAGGTGCAGGAGCTGGTGAGCCACCTGCAACACGCCACGCCGAACGTCACGAAACCAGAGACCGCTGAACTACCGATCCCGACTACAGTCGTGTCCGGGGCTGGTTTGAGATTGGCTTCCCCGGAGCGATACTCGGGAGACCAAGGACAATGTCAGGCATTCCTGACCGAATGCGACATACACTTTGAACTCTCACCACAGGCATTCCCCACGGACCGTTCCCGCGTGGCCTTTATGATTTCCCACCTGACTGGACGAGCCAGAGACTGGGCCACCGCGGAATGGGCACGGCACTCCCCGACTTGCTCAACCGCAGCCGGGTTTAGCAGGGCACTTCGCCTCGTGTTCGATCCAACCAACATGGATCGGGAAAAGACTCGAGAGCTTAGTAACCTCAGACAAGGCCGAGAATCGGTGAATGATTATGCAATCCGATTCCGAACTCTAGCGGCCAAGAGTGGCTGGAATGACACAGCCCTTTTTGACCACTTTTAAAGGGGCTTTCCACAGCCATGCAAGAACTCCTACTGCCCGTGGACTTACCTGGCGATTTGGACTCATTGATCTCGTTGGCCATCCGCACAGGTCATCGAAGGCGAGATCTTTTGCAGACCAGCGGACATCAACGGGGACACGGCTCCGGATTCTTCTGGCATCCAGAAGCAAGAGGCCCTCCGCAAGGTGCACTTCCCCAGTCGCCCACCGCGGGAAGGCCCAGCGAGAGTGACGAGGAGCCGATGCAGCTGGACCGCGCCCGATTGTCTCACCACGAACGTCAGCGACGTCGTCAAGAGGGGCGGTGCTACTATTGTGGAGAAAAAGGACATTTGGTGGTCGCTTGTCCCACCAAGCGAGGCCCTCCGGTGACTTCCGAGACTCCCAAACTGGTCAAGAACCGAAAACTCACGCAAGTCACGATTTCCTGCAATGCCACTTCCACAGACCTACTAGCTCTCATTGACTCCGGAGCGGACGAGAGCCTCATGGATTGGGGTCTGGTAAAGAAATTGCAGGCCGGCACGGAACCACTTTCGACCCATATGAGGGCCAGGGCGCTCAATGGCAAAGACCTATTCCTCATCACGCACGTCACAGAGCCACTCGAGATCCACATTGGACAGCACAGAGAACTTCTTCGCTTCCATGTCTTCCGTTCCCCATCACACACACTGGTCCTGGGTCATCCCTGGTTGCAGTTGCACAACCCCCGCATCGACTGGCGATCGGGGCGAGTCCTGGACTGGGGAGATGATTGTGAACACCATGGGGTGGAGCGGCCAGCGGCAGAGGCACCTCCCGCTGCCATCCGACAGGTGTCTCTCATGAATGACCAGGATTACCCGGACTTGAACACCGTTCCCACCTGCTATCATCCTCTCAGGGAGGTGTTCAGCAAGACCAAGGCCATGTCACTTCCCCCACATCGATCCTATGACTGTGCGATCGAGTTGATTCCTGGATCTACCATCCCCAAGGGGAGATTGTACTCGGTTTCGGGTCCCGAACGCAAGGCCCTAAACGAGTACATAGACACTTCATTGAAAGCCGGACTTATTCGGCCCTCGTCATCGCCAGCTGGAGCCGGTTTTTTCTTTGTGGGCAAGAAGGATGGCTCATTACGCCCTTGCATTGACTACAGTCCCCTGAATGAAATCACAGTCAAGAATCGTTATCCTTTGCCCTTGATGTCTTCAGTATTCGACCAGCTCCAGCAAGCCAAGATATTCACCAAACTGGATCTCCGCAACGCCTATCATCTCGTCCGTATTCGTGCAGGAGATGAGTGGAAAACTGGCTTCAATACTCCACGAGGCCACTACGAATATTTGGTCATGCCCTTTGGACTCACTAATGCGCCAGCGGTTTTCCAGGCCATGATTAATGATGTGCTCAAGGACTTCCTCGACCAGTTCGTGTATGTGTATCTTGACGACATATTGATCTACTCACCGGATTTGAAAACCCACCAGAACCATGTCACCCAGGTCCTGAAACGCTTGCTAGAACACAAGCTCTATGTAAAGGCTGAAAAGAGCCTTTTTCATGCGGATACCGTCTCATTTCTGGGATTCATCGTATCTCCTGGCAAAGTCGAGATGGAGCTGGAGAAGGTCAGCGCGGTCAGGGACTGGCCCACACCGGAATCCAGAAAAAAGGTGCAACAGTTCCTGGGCTTCGCCAACTTCTACCGACGCTTCATCCGCAACTTCAGCTCCATCGCTGCTCCACTCCATGCCTTGACCTCGCCACAGCAACGCTTCGTCTGGACCCCGGAAGCCAACGCCGCATTCAACACACTTAAGAAATGTTTCACAGAGGCTCCGATACTCAGAGTTCCCGACCCTACCCGCCAGTTCGTGGTTGAGGTAGATGCCTCCAATCTGGGCGTCGGAGCCGTGCTTTCCCAAAGGAGCCAGGAGGATGGAAAAGTGCATCCCTGCGCCTTCTTGTCCCGGAAACTCTCAAAGGCCGAGCGCAACTACAGCGTAGGAGACCGAGAATTGCTGGCTGTCAAGGTCGCTTTGGAAGAGTGGAGGCACTGGCTGGAGGGCGCGGAACACCCCTTCATCATCTGGACAGACCACCGCAACCTGGAATACCTACGTCAAGCCAAAAGACTGAACCCACGACAGGCCAGGTGGTCATTATTCTTTAACAGATTCTCGTTTTCTCTGACCTACAGACCCGGAAGCAAGAATGTTAAAGCAGACGCTCTTTCGCGTATTCATGACCCGGAAACCACAGCAACCGAACCTGAACCCATCCTGCCTAGAGACTGCATTGTCGGAGCCATGTCCTGGCAGGTTGAAGAGGATGTCAAGGAGGCCCTCCAAGACACGATCGTTCCAAAGGAGTGTCCACCACGACGGCTCTACGTCCCGGAGGGTCTACGAGCACAGGTGATCAATTGGGCACACACCTCTCGCCTGTCTTGCCACCCAGGCACTCGCAGGACCCTGTTCGCCGTCGCCCGGAGATTCTGGTGGCCTTCTATGGAGACATCGGTGCAGGAATATGTCAAGGCCTGCCCAGTCTGTGCCCGAAATAAAACATCAAACCAACCCCGGATGGGTCTCCTCCATCCACTGCCGATCCCCTCAAGACCCTGGGCGGAGATTTCTATGGACTTTGTGACTGGACTTCCCACCTCACAGGGTAAAACCACGATACTTACAGTAGTCGATCGCTTTTCAAAAATGGTCCGCTTTATTCCCTTACCCAAGCTACCCTCCGCCAAGAGAACAGCCGAAATCATGATCGACCAGGTATTCAGGATCCATGGATTCCCGCGACACATTGTGTCGGACCGCGGGCCCCAGTTTGTTTCTCGTTTTTGGAAGGAGTTTTGCAGAGCCATAGGAGCCAAGGCGAACCTAACCTCAGGCTATCACCCAGAGGCCAATGGACAAGCTGAGAGGCTCAACCAGCAGCTGGAGACCGGACTTCGATGCTTGGTCTCCCAAAACCCATCCACTTGGAGCAAAAACTTGGTATGGGTCGAACTTGCACATAACTCCTTACCCACCTCTGCCACAGGAATCACGCCATTCAAATGTGTTCACGGATACGATCCACCTTACTTCGCGGACCTGGAGGAGGAAGCCTCAGTCCCCTCGGTTCTCGCCATGGTCCGCAGATGTCGCCGAATCTGGTCAGCAGCTCGACTGGCACTACAGCGTCAAGGCGACAGGGTGAAAAGAGCTGCTGACCGGAGGAGGAAGGCCGCACCCCAATACCAGCCAGGCCAAAAGGTATGGCTTTCCACAAAACACCTTCATCTCAAAGTTCCATGTCCAAAGTTGGCCCCTAGATTCGTGGGGCCGTTCCCAATTGCCAAGACCATAGGTCCTGCCGCCGTGCGCCTTCGCCTGCCTCGATCCCTCCGCGCCCACCCCACCTTCCACGTGAGTCAGGTCAAGCCAGTCCAGGACAGTTCCCTGGTCCCGCCCGAGCCGGCGCCGCCCCCTCCGGAGATGGTGGAGGGGGGCCCGGTGTATAAAGTTAAGAAATTGTTGGACGTCAGGAAGCGGGGCCGGGGACACCAATACCTGGTGGATTGGGAGGGTTACGGGCCAGAAGAGAGGCAGTGGGTGCCCGCCCGGTTCATCGTGGACCCCTCCCTCATTGACGATTTCTATGAAGAGCACCCTGACATTCCTGGGCCGTCGAGAGCCGGCCGTTGAGGGGGGGGTACTGTCACGCCGCCACCAGAGTGGCGGTTCATGCTTTTGTTTTCACAGTCAGGTTCCCGTTTTATTTTGAAAGTATTAACTCTCCTCTCACCCCAGGTCACTTACCCTTCCTGCAGCTCACTGATTACCGGTCCACGCCCATGATCACCACCACCTGTTCCCAATCAACCCGGACATAAAAGCCACCTGCATTCTCCCCTCCGTTGCCGAAGTGTCACATCTCAGTGCATGGAAGCGTCCTCACAGTCCTTGAGCCACAGTCCTAGTTTGATGTCTTGCCTTGCTTTGTCTTGCGCCCTTTGTTTGCCCCTTGTTTTCCTCCCTTGTGGAGCGCCTTTAGTTGTCCCTGTTTTTGAGTGCCCTTTTTGTATCTCCAGTTTGGAGCTCTTTTTGTTCAGCCTTTTTTTCCCTCTTTGAGAGGTGTTTTGAGTTTCGATATATTAAAGCTGCAGCCTTGTTGGCCAACTTACACTCTGCGTCTGAGTCCTACCTCCTCGCTTCGTGTCAGTGATAATATCGTATTGTGACGTTTGGATATCGTTACATCCCTACTTAATGTGCTTAAATACAGGAAAATAGCACTGAAAAAGTTCAGTACAACTGAACTGTACTTGGACAGTGATTCTTTCAAGTACCACTAGAGGTACTAGGACCACACTTTGAGAATGTCAGGCAGAGGCAAATTTGAAATACTCATTAGGCGGTTGAATACAACTCACATTTTCCCCGATCGCCTGTGACAAGCGACTGATCGGCGACCATTCCATCCCCAACCCGAATGAGAAGAATCAATATCGATGTTCAATAACTGTACAATTCATGAAAGAGAGAAGCTGCGTTTTGTTCAACGGAGGGGAAAATGAGTCACATGTGCTATTTGACTTGCAATATTCTAAATATAGCATCACGTTACCTGGCATTTGAGCCTTCACAAAGCACAGGCATGTGGAGAGGGCTTAGTCCCCACACTGCTGCATGATTATGAAACGGGCGCAGTCATGTGATGTCTTCTCTCATCATCATCATGACAAGTTGCAAGTCTGACCTTCCTCCTCCTTCTCCTCCTCCTTCACACACACACACACACACACACACACACGAGTTAGTTTACCATGCAGGGGTCTTGCGAGGAAGAGTGCACACATAGCAGTGGTAGTGCACTTGAGGCTACACTAGGGGCGGAGTTTGACCTCCCAAGTCTCCAAACATCACTAATCCGCGTCGGACACTCTGGCCACAAACCATCACTGGCCTCGTTTATCACTCACACACTGGGGGGGGGGGAGACGGGATGGGTGGGGAGGGGGGATTTTAAGCGAAATTAAAGTGTCCCGGGCACCAAGCAGAGGGTTGAGGCTGCAGCCCTGCGTGTCGGAAGGATTGCCAATGGTGCACTATGACAGATAGCGCTGCACGTATCTGCAGTAGGTGCCCCTCGTACTCGTAGCCCCGCGTTGGATTCGCAGGATTTAGCGCAAAAAAAAGAAGAAAAAAAAACACACAACAATCAAAATCAACGACTGGATTCTTGCACCTCATCTTGGAGGTCCCGCATTGCCATTTTTTTTCGGAAAAGGTAAGTCTGCGCGCCTCTTGTTTTAGCTACGAGGAGCTGCCATGCAAGTTGCGGCACGTTTTTGTGTGTGTTTGTTTTGCCATGCGACTGCACGCTTCTTGCAACGCTGCAGCTTGTTTTGAAAACACACATGAGCGGCACGCATGTTGTTTACAATGCAAATTCATAACGGAGAAGGCGAAGCAAGGTTGTTATGTCATACTTGTGTAAATATGCCCCCCCCCCCAAGCCCTCTTTTGCTTTAACGACATCACATGGTGTCACAGAGTGCATGGTACAAAAAAAAAAAAAAAAAGGAAAAAAAAACGTGGGGCGCCCTGGCGCTCAAGGGTGACTTTAATTATGGACGTAAATAATGAACACACTGATTATTCATTTAATAGACGTGCAGGGACAACAATGAGTGGAATGGAATCTGCATATTAATTATGTGTTCAATTTGCATGACAAAGTTAAAATCGTGACACTCACTTTTTTTTATTGTGTCCCATTTTATGTAAATATATATATATATATATATATATATATATATATATATATATATATATATATATATATATATATATATATATTACTTTCTTTTAGATTTTGTTTTTATTTTTAATATATATTTATGTTTGATTTTTTAAAAGATATTTTGATTAGATTTTTTTAAAATATATATATTTTTTTTAATTCATTATATTTGCATTAATTCCACCGCAGAGTGCCATAAGTGAAAAGTGTCATTTGGAATAGAACAGCTATCTATTATTATTGATGGGAGCTCCCCTTCCTCATCCCATCAAAGTGATAATTCATTATGTCCATAAAAGATTAATGTTCCAGTGCAAAGCTTGTTGAAAATTTTAAAGGTGCTTTTCCTCATCAGGCGCCACCACTGACTGACTGACTCTAGATGAACGATCCATTTTTAATTTTTCATTTTAATGTGGTTAATTTGAACTTTAGTATAATGCTTGTGGTTGCTAATATCGTTGTACATACAGTCACCAGACACTTCATTAAAAGCAATCCAATACAATAGCTTGGTGATCGTAATGCTCTGTTTTGGTTGTAGTGCTGTCAGAGAGGAATTCGTACCTCTGTAGTACTGTTTCAGTGTAGTTCGCACACATTAGCGTTAGCATAGAATACTCCCAAAATACTTAACTTTTCCAACTCAGGGCCCAAAATATGGAAGTTTTATTTTGGGAGCATCTGGCATTATAGACAATAATGTTATTTCACACTGTACTTGCTACTATTTGGACGTGTATATGTCACACTCACTGGCACAATCGACGCAGCCTATAAGTGCTATTCAATAAGTGCTGTATCATCAACTCTGCTAGTGTCAGAAATTACAAATAGCCCTCAGAGTGATGATGCACTGCAGTTGTCCACCACTGCAAATTACTACAACCACGTTAAAAAAGTGATTTTTGTTTTGTTTTGTAAAATCCACCTATTTTTATCCGTCTCAGGGGGCGGCCATTTTGCCACTTGCTGTCGGATAAAAATGACAACACTTACGGGCTCAAGTAAAGACCAATCACGGCTCACCTGTTTTCTGGGTTTGCTCATACAAGCTGAGCGCTTTGGCATTGTGATGTCATTTTCAGTCGACAGCAAGTGGCAAAATGGCCACTCCCTGAGATGTATTAAAATGGGTGGATTATTTTATATTACACAAACGCAATATTAAAATATTAAATCAGAATACCGTGGGCTGACTAGTGGGGGCGCATAGACATATTCATTTTTTTGACATTTTTTTGCATTGCGCATTTTTTGACTTGATTTCCTCTTTAATAGAGAGGCGAATAAACGAGTCATTTGGTCGCTATATTTAGTGACATTTCTGACCGTTATTGATGACTATTTTTCAAGCAAGCCAGTTTAATTTGCGCTAAGATACCAACAACATGAGCAGAATCATTTGCACAGTTTTGCATTGAACAAGAAATGAGCTCATTGACAGGTAATCAGTCAATGGTGCTGAATATTGTCAATGACATGGTGCTCATTTATACGTGACAAAAGCTGTGATTTATCCTTGTGCTATAAGCTCCTGACGCGAGTTATATGATTCCATGCGGCAAATACCTTGCATGTGAGAGCTAGAAATTATATATGTATGCAGAAATGTCAGATTTACGTGATATTGTATGTCACAATTACATCAAAGTTTTATTTTGGCTTAAAGATAAGGCAGGAAGGAGTAATTGGTTTGGTTCAGTGGTGGGCAAAGGATAGCCCATACGCCACATACAGTGTTGCCTGCTCTGTTCTTTAATCCAGCCCATTCAATATTTACATGATCATAAGTCCTGGAACATCCATTGAATAAATTGAATAAATAATAATATTATTAATTATAACTATTATTTTTAATCATTTATCTAATTAAATACTGTTAATTATTGTTAATGTAAATAATATAAGGATAAATTACATTATAAAACTGAACTATTAACCTGTTTTTTGTTGTTTTTTTTTTTTTAACTCAATCTACAAATGATCTGGACTATCTTTTTAAAATCGTCTTTTTAAAATGATACTGCATAACCAATAATTATAAATTATTTAGTGAACCCCTCAAGTTACAACTCACAGACCCCCAGGAATCTAGGGACCCCAGTTTGAGAACCACATTAATGAGATTCCTACGCAGCTTTTGGAACTAGCAACAATGAATTAATTATAGTGAACCCTCGTCATATTTGCGGTTTGTATTTTGTAAATTCACACATTTGTTGAATTGAATCAATAAAGCAATTGTTTTGCCGCCCTCTTGTGGCATCTACAGTGCTGTGAAAATAAATTTGCTCCCTTGTTAAATTGATTTTTATTTTTATTTGGCATACGTTCCCCACCTTTTTGTGTAAGGTCATCCAAAAAAATAAAAAAATACAAATGTAACCATCGCTGGTGCCTTTTTGTTTTTTGGTCAGCAGCGGTTTTCGCCTTGGATCTCTGCCAAGAATCCCATTTTTGCACACAGTCTCTTCCTTTATTGTTGAGTCATGAAAGCAGACCTGAACGGAGGTGAGAGAGGCCGACACTTCTTCATATGTTGTCCTGGGTTCTTTTGTCTTCTCCTGGATGAGTCATCACTGTGCACTTGGGGTCATTTCTGTATAGGTTGGCTCCCCCCTGGCAAGGTTCACCACTGTTCTCTGCTTTCTCCATTTGTGGACAAGGGCTCTCACAAAAAAAAAAAAAAACACACACAAAAAAAACACAAATTAATTCATAGTACAATTTTTCACAAAGGGTCAGGTAGCTTTAAATATTTTCCCGCACCCTTAAATAATTAAATCATCATTTAAAGACGCAGTGTGTCGGATTCACTCAGGAAAATGCACTTTTTAAATACAGGATGTACACACTTTAACTTTCTCTCAGTCTACACATCTGGGTTTTATGTTAATCTTTGGTGGTGAGTTTGTCCTAACCAAGCCTGTATTTTTCCATTTTGTGTTTGTTTTATAAACAGCGGGACATTTCTGTGGAAAGACAGTAGGACAAACTCACCACCAAAGATTAACATAAACCCAGATGTGTAGACTGAGAGAAAGTTAAAGAAATCTAGAAATTCTTTCCTAAGTATTTCACGTTTGTTTTCAGCTTGTGTTGGTAAGTCTATGTTGTGGTATCCTGTAAGTTCCGTTTTCTCTGTATAACAATGTGCACTCTGTTTTTTTTTTTATGCCATTTTGCCATATCTCATTGATCAGTGTTCATGAAACCATTTAGTTCCATTTTATGGAGTTGCTAAGATACTCAATCCTGTTAAATTGTCCACCTTTGTGGAAGCTTAAACCATACCTTTTTGGGGGGCTTGGGATTAATTTGTCACATATATATTTGCTATCTGCAGCAGGGTTCGACCCTATCCGCATTGGTTCGCTGTTCTTGAATTTGGCACGGGTCTAACGGTTGCTCGACCTTTTAGACCCATCGCCTTTCGATGTGTAGAGGCGAGTGTATGAAGATGCCCTGTGGCTGAGGCCGAGAATGCTTTCAACCAAGCGCTCGGCAGGAGCGTGGTGATGAGATGGATGGAGCCAAAGAACAACCAGCTCCCACATCCCAGCATGTCCAACGGCAGCAAGGCCCCACCACAGTCGGGAGAAGGTAGAGGACATGATGATGATTCACGTGGCATGTGTCCAATTCAGTCATTTAGATTAGTGATGTCATCAAATAAACTGTGTCCAACATGAATTTATATCCACTTCTACTTATGGTGCCAGGCAGTGATGATGAAAATCTTTCTGAATGTAGCACGTGTGCTCACTTGTACAATATACAGACTGCTTTGGACAAAAATATATTCAGCTGCCGTATTGGTTTTCAAGTGGCAGATGTCTTAAAGAAAAAGTTCAATATCAGTGAGTCAAGTTAGTGATATTTAAGGCACTGTTGATTCAGTCCCAAATAGGGCATTTATTTTTGTAAACAATTTCAGCAGTTTAAATTATATGAAATAATGGAAAAATATTTGTCTTGAAAAAATATTAAATTAATGAAACAAAGATATGAGTAAGATATGAGAGTGATATGAGTAAGCTGTTGATTGAGTGTATTGTAGAGTTTGAGGATTTGGTATGTGGTCACACAGATAAACTGGAAAAAGAAAAAGGTTGGGGACCACTAGTTGAAATCATGGCCTTTTCGACTTTGGTCAAGTTCTCGCAGAGTCATACAAAATTTATGGCAAAATATGATCAACACTCCATCCAGTCCAACAGTTCAAATGTTTATTAATGATTAAATGTATATAAAAAGCACATTTTTGTTACTGTCAACATTAGGTCAATTTCATTCATAAAGGTCTGTTATTTTTACAAATTATTAACCAGTCTTAAGGGTTGGAAAAAAGCTTATTCCTTTTAACAATACAATATTTAAACATAATAATAATAATAATAATTTTTTTTTTTTTTTTTTAAAGTCCTGATTTCCCCTGACAGCACCAATTTACGAGTTAAGTTCTTCTGAGGTTTTAACATTTAATATATTAATTATTATTATTATTATTATTATTATTATTATTATTATTATTATTACATGGCGGACCAGATCTAATGCTCTTATGGGCCCATATATGGCCCACGTGCCGCAAGTTGTTCACACTGCTTAAAACAGAACAACTGTGGACCACATGATTCTAAATTATCCACAATTAATACAACAAAACCACTCTATTGCCACATTTCTTACCTTTTAACAACTTTAAAAGAAGCATGATTGTGTTTCCAACTGCAGGCTCTAACTCCATGGCATGGGTGAAGATGTTTAAGAAGCCTGGAGGAGGAGGAGGAGGCCTGAAAAAGTCCTACCAGCCTGGCAGCATGTTGTCTCTGGCTCTCACCAAAGGCCTCCTGAATGAGCCCGGGCAGAACAGCTGTTTCTTGAACAGCGCAGTTCAGGTGAACCTTCATTATTCAACTTTTTTTGTAGTTGTTTGAAAAGCTACAAAATAGCTTGTTTATTAGCTTTAACTTAGGTGGTTTAAAGCTAGCTAGTTTGCTGGCTGTAGCGCAGGAAGGAAGCTAAGTGCTAGCTAGCTGTCTGTTTGGGTCTTCTTTTCCCTTATTCGTCCACTATAGTAAAAAAAACAAATGTTTTTTCATTTACTCACTCATTACCTTGGTTTGTACGTCTCATTTTGACCTTTCAAAAGTCCCCGCCTTCATGCATGGCCTTTCTCTACAGTCATTGGCTGAATGTGAAGTCGTTTCATTCGGTGATTGGTTGGTTTACACGCCTGTTATTCTACACTGCACCAGTGATTGGAAGTGATGTGACTCATTGTGTGTACATGTCTGTTACCTTGGTGAGCTACATGTAAAAATGTCATTTTCTCTATAAACTGAACAGTATATTCTGGGTCACTTTTAACCCAAGCAAGAATATCCACTCTTAATATATTTTTAACGTTGGTCTAGAACAGGGGTGTTTAAGTCATTTTAAATCAGGGGCCACTTTCACCCAAATGTAATGATTTAGTGCAATACTTGCTTTGCTAATCTAATCTATTTTTGATCAGACTTGGGAAAATACACACATGGTGTTAGAAAATGTGTTGTTTATTTTTATGTGGATAATATCATGGAAATAGAAATATATACTAGTCATTGAACAGCGATGAAAGGATATTGCTTAGAACTAATTAAAGAAACAAGAATTGGAAAAGTATTGGCCTTTTGAAAAGTGTGGTCAGAGCTAGACAAACACTTTAGTGATGTTGGGCACTGGGGCGGATCAACGCACTGATTGTATGTCCAATCAGGTTGCCTGTTAATCTTGTTACTTCCTCGATTTCATTTTGGCGGCGCTCTGCTAATGGTTTTCAGCATTTGACACACACCAAAGTGAAAGTATTTTGTGATGTTGTGTATTATTCTCAGGTGCTTTGGCAGCTGGACATTTTCAGGAGAAGTCTGAGGCACCTCTCAGGGCACTTTTGTCTGGGTGATTCCTGCATTTTCTGCGCACTGAAGGTTTGTCACAGTTACTTGACACTTTGAGGTGAAGGTGTTTTGTTTTTTTTGTATCTTCAATTTCAATTTATTTATTGTGGGGTTCCAGAGCATCTTCAGCCAGTTCCAGCAGAGCCGCGAGCGCGTGCTGCCCTCAGACAGTCTGCGTAACGCCCTCGCCGAAACCTTCAAAGACGAGCAACGCTTCCAACTCGGTCTCATGGACGACGCTGCCGAGTGCTTTGTATGTTGACGGTTTCCTTTGACTCCTCTTCTAAAATTGCATAAGTCAATTGTCAGGCGACCAACCAATTGCAGGGAGTAGACTACACCACATAACAATTACTGTACTTTACACTTAACTCATTTGCTCCCAAAAAACGTATAAATACGTTCTATTTTAAATATTACCATGCTCCCAAAGATGTATTTATACGTTTTTTTTAGTGTTTTTTTTTTTTATGCTAGAGAATTCAGAAGGCTTTGATGCAGCCTCTGAATTGAAGAGAATGATTGAAACAATGGTAGTTATTACAAACATGGCCAGCAGGTTGCAGCAGAGTATAAGAGATCAACCAGGGTCATGTTCCAAAAGGCTTTTTTCCACATTGTTTTGGGGAATAATGATGAAATTTAGCTATTATATGATGCCAATTACTGCAAAATTGAAACAGATAGAAATTGACTTTTTTTCCTGATGAAAGAAGAGACTCTAATCTTTCTTTTGGTAGGTTCCATGTTTTTCTAGCAATAGACCAAAATATTCTGTGGGCCTTGCAGCAAAATCAGTCAAAATCCAGAAAACAGCCGGGAGCGAAGGGGGTTGCTTCAGTGAAAATGGCCGGGAGTGAATGAATGAATTTCTTTCCCTATGATAAACTACACATATATGTAAATAATATTAATTCAATCACATTTTTTTCTCTATAAGTATTTAGGTTAAACTTTCTTTCTCTTGAGGAATCATTCTTACTTGTAATAAACAATAAGGATAAGCAAAATTATCATGCAGAACACACACAAGTATTATGATATTATGTTTAAGTCGACTGCAATTGCACTCATTTGTCACTTTAGGAGAATATCTTGGAGCGCATCCATCTGCACATCGTCTCAGACACGGCCACTGACTCTTGCTCCTCCAAATCCTGCATCACCCATCAGAAATTTGCCATGATGCTTTACGAGCAGGTACGTAGCCAATTCAACATGCTTTCGCAATGTATCACTGAAAATGTGCATTTATGTTTTCTGTTGCAGTTTGTGTGTCGCTGCTGTGGTGCGTCGTCGGACCCCCACCCTTTCACAGAGTTGGTTCACTATGTTTCAACCACTGCTCTATGGTGGGTACTTGACTTACCGTTTTAGCTATTACACCCTACACCTCAGGATAATCTTTCAGAGATGTTGGAAAATCGAGCCTTTGCTGACTATGTTTACAAGGGAGGGAAAATACACAAATTCAGCCTTATTTCTGGTACTCCAGAATCTTGCTAAGCTTTGTCACGATATCCATGACAGGCCATTGTGTGACGCAGGTTAGTCCTTTTCCTGTTTATGTTCTTGTGTCCACAAAACCAAGAGCGTGATCTCACGTTGGTTATTGTGACACACTTTCTGTTTCTTCCTTATAGCACGTTTGTAAGGTACACTTCTGTGTCTTTGCACAGCCAACAGGTGGACCGCACAATGGCGAGGACGGAGCGTCTCAGGTCGGACATGTTTGGAGAATTGCTGCAGGCGGCAAACAACACAGGCGACCTGCGTAGCTGCCCCGTATGTCATTTACTGCCCTCATGGGCATTTTACTACCATTTCTTTTGCAACAAAATGGCACTAATTACAACAGCCTGTTCACTTCCACCTCTTCTTATCAAATTTCACGCCACGGTGAATGAGCGAACTTTTAAGAGTACATGATGTTCTCTGTGCACTTGAAGGAAGGAAACCGTGCCAGACTGGTGTTAGGATATAAATAGCAGTTAGGGCTTAGCCTCTGTTTTCTCTCTCATCTGTATTTGCTGCTGCTGCTGTCGTCTTCCATGTTTTAGTGGAGGAAAGATGAGTTTTTTTTCCCCAGAAACTGCTATTATTGTACTATGATGAGTGATAGATTTAGGTTTTCCTGTCATCTCTCTTGTTGTACAGCTAATATTTCCTAGCTTTTGGCTTTAAAAGAGGAACAATAAACTAGTTTACCCCACTACACCCTCTGTGTAGCTATGCCAATTATCTACCACAAGTTTTCCACCCAACTGCCCCAAACACTATATAATTTAGAAATATTAGTTTGTATTTTAAATGTTTTAATTATACTGCGCAGTGGAGCGTCAAAGTACAAAATGACATTTGAGTGATGCTTGCTGACTTCCTTTAGTTTTGGGTGGGTGGGTGGGTGGGGGGGGGGTTCAGGCAGTACTTGAAAAGGAGTTCTGTAGTTTTAATACCACAACTATCCAATACAAATCATGTGAAGGCACATATTTTAAATGTTTTTACTTTTATCTGAAACACAGAAATGTGTCATTGGTGTGTTCAATAAATAAATAACAATCTAATATAATATGTAGATATAATATTTATAGTCAATTGACTGACAATGTAATTATTATTATTATTATCAGTATTATTATTATTATTATTATTATTATTATTATTATTATTATTATTATTATATTTTATTTTATTTCTTTATTTTTTTTATGTGACAATAGTCACGAGTCTCTCGCGGGCTAGCTAGTTAGCTAATGGCTAACAATAACATTCTTTATTTACCCCATTGCCTGCGCTTCAATTTTAGAGTACAGTGTTAAATTGTAAATAAAAATAGTGCATAGTCATCAATATGCATTTGATTAGAGTATATCAATATGTATTTGACTAGAGTAGCTAATTTACCACAGTAGTTGATAGGACACCCTTCTTCAGTCGTTAAGTGGCAGTTGGCAAACAAATTTTGGTTTCCATTACTACATTGAATTAATTTTTTGAGGAGTTACACTGAAGTCTTACCCTCGTGACATCATGCGTTGTCCAGTAGAAAATACGACATGACGGGGTGTTCGTATGCAATTTTCTACTTGACATGTGGTATTTACCATAATTTCAATACCACGTGAGGCAGCATATTTTCAGTCACTTTTATTCCAGTTGCTACAACTATTTTTGGTGTTTGAATATTGAGGTAAAACTGTATCCTTTTTAGGAATTTTCAATTCCTCTCCTGCTTATCTTTTTCAGAGAGACTGCGGTCAAAGCATCAAGATCCGTCGGGTGCTGATGAACTGTCCGGAGATTGTCACCATCGGATTCGTTTGGGACGCAGAGCAGTCCGATCTGACGGACGAGGTCATCCGCTCGCTCGGCCCGTGCTTGAATTTGTGTGGAGTAAGTTGTTTGAAAGTAATCTGACTATTTGATACACAGAGATTATGCTAGTACACTTAGCATAGCTAGCTTGAAAAGTTAAATAAGATAACAGTGGTCATTCTCTGTTGAGAGAGATGGAAACGGTTGATAAGAAATCAATTTATTCCACATAATTGACTATCGCAGGGTGTAGCCTAACTCTGTCTCTTGCTGCCCAAAGTCAGTTTATGTAAATATGTTTTTCTGTGTTTAGCTTTTCAACCGCGTCACTGATGAAAATGCCAAACGGAGCGAGCTTCATCTGGTGGGAATGATTTGCTTCTCCAGCAAACACTATTCGGCCTTCGCCTATCACACCAAATCTTCTAAATGGATGTTTTTTGATGACGCCACTGTAAAAGAGGTGAGGGCCTCTGCGGTCTGTTTTAGCGACTCATCATCACTGAGTGAGTTAATTGCTCTTAAATCCAAGTGTTCTTATTCCCAGATTGGCTCTAAGTGGAAAGATGTTGCTTCTAAATGCGTCAGGGGACATTTTCAGCCACTTCTTCTGTTTTACACTAATCCTGAAGGGATGCCAGTGTCTAACGAGGACGCACCAAGGCAGACCACCATGTGTCCTCGATACAAAGGTCAAGTCAATGGTGAGGCGACAGGTAAGCACGTTACTAAGCACACTTTATGATTGTCAAATTATTTTAGTAGACATACTATATTTCAGTTAGTCAATGTGAATCCATTTTATCGATCAAATGGAGTCAAACATCACTAGTAGTTGCATTTGATTGGTGTAACAGTCATAAAACACAAATCTCTGCAAACTAAAATAGATCACACAAGCATTAATAAATACTTGCAAAATATGCCAAATATTGCAGCCAGTAGAATGCAGCTCCAGTGTTTCTTCACTGTAATAAATAAATAAATAAAGAGTAATATTTAATTGAAAAAATAGTAGAGTTTTTGCACTCATAAATTCTATGTAAATTTTACAAGTTTATTTAAAAACAAAATAAAACCAAAAACAAGTTACTCAAGGGTCAAGGAAAAAAAATCACAACCTCCAGGTTGAGAAACAACCACTCTACCACCTGAGCCATGCTGCTCCTGCTGTGTGTTAGTAAATTGATGGTGTCAGGCGGAATCCTCGTACCTCCAAGAGCTTGTTTTTGGGTTCATTTTCGACATACCAGCAATAACAGTAATATTGGCATGGCTCAAGTGGTAGAGTGGTTGCCTCCCAAGCTGGAGGTCATGAGTTTGTTCCTCAAAGTTTAAGTAACTTTGTTTTTTGTTTTTTTTAGTAAATAAACTGGTAAAATATACTAGAAACTAGTGATGTAATGATAGCCAAACATCACGATACGATATTATCATGAAATGAAGCTCACGATATGATAATTATCACGATTTTGTGGGGACTTGGGCAAAATTTTAAAAAGGTCATAATATTGTTTAAAAAAAAAAAAAAAAAGTTCATACTAAAAGAAGCACAATATTGTGCTTTTGTACATAACAGCAATGCATATAAAGCACCCCCAATCTCTAATAACACCTACTGAGGCGTTTACTTGTTAACTTAATGCACTCACACATTGAGTTCCTCCACATATTGACTCGGTTCACAGGCATATTACGTTCCCCTTCATCTGGCAATTGGTATAGATTTTAAACATAGAAGGGCCAAAACATCTTTAATGAAAATTAAATTGCCCTGGTGCTATAACTGCACAAATGGAAATCAACCTGACTTTTTTTTTTAACAGATGTGCTGCTTTTAAATATTGTGAACATGACGACGACGATATTGTGGCAGTTTTAATATCACGACATCATGATATTGCACTTATCGTTACATCCCTACTGGAACCTCTCTTGGAATTTCTGATTGAAAAAACTTATATATAACCTTAAATTTTCTTTCTTTCTTTCTTTCTTTCTTTCTTTCTTTCTTTCTTTCTTTCTTTCTTTCTTTCTCTTTACAGTGTTGAATCAAGTAAAAGCAAAAAGCTAAATTACATTAGAACTACTCTAACAAGTACATTTTGGCCACACCATTACTTGAGGAAACGTAAAGAAGTAAATGTAGCTTTTGACTACCTACCTCCACTACCTAAAGTGTGAAAATAAATTAACCGCTATTAGTAATGCTTGGCTCAATAGTCGCGTCACACAAGTGTAAAAAAAAACAAAAAAACTCTCCATGGTGAAAGTGGTAAGTGATGACTTGTATGAAATACAGTAGAATTTGTTTGACATTAGATACAGTAGCACCCATGTTGAAAATGTTTTTTTGTTTTTTTTTAAAGCCAAAGAAAAAGCTCAACTAGGTTAATCCTTTGATGCACACTGATCAAATAGTGATACAGAGCAATGAATTAATGAAATTGAGAGTATTCGTGTTTATCTCGACAACAATGGGAGACAATTCTAATGAATTAAAGCCAAATAATGATTTGAAAGCATCACTGTCAGAAAATTCTAATGGGACCTTACAAATGGGAGTTGTGGCTGTGCTGAGGATTTGGGTTCATGTGTGTGTGTGTGTGTGATGGTTTGAACTTGACATGAGGATGATGCCTCTGTTGCACGCAGATTACCACCCACGCCTTCCTGCCTAATCCCCGCTCCTGTGGCCCTGCAGCGTACTACTCATGCGCTCTCACTCACTCTTCTTAGCCCGCTCGCTGCATGGACATTTCACATGTTTGGCCACGCTTCATTTCGCCGCTCGTTTGTTTTGACGATGGAGTCGCGCCAGTTCCCATGGATTGTTTTGCTTTAGTGCGGCGCCCGGACCCGTTGACTGGCATGGGACTGGAGTCCTGTTTTAGTGAGAGTATGCGTAAGTCGCAGGCTCTTTTTTTTGTTTTTTGTTTTTAAAATAGACGGATATTAACTCATTCACTGCCATTGACGGAAAAAGACGTCAAATGATGCATTTTTTGCTGGTCTGGCAATGAATGTGTTAACAATAACATTTGTACATACCTTCACAATGTAATGAGATCCGATACACAGCTTTACAAGGATAATGCTCAGTTTGTATTGAGTTAACATTGCTGTATTATCGTGGTTATACTTTGCATCATACTATAGCGCTCGATGACAGAAACATTAGCTCTTGAAGTATTCACAGTTTATATAATTGTTGTTCATGCTGCACAGGGGAGACAAAAAACACCGCGGGCACATTGGTGAAAGTGTCAGTACATTTAGCAGAGTTAATGATGCTCTTGCATTTTTCACTTTGCTAATGAGGCTCCTGCATTATGCAATCATTCCGCACAGCACAAAGGAAGGAGGTGAGTGTGTTGTATTGTGTGCTGCTCTCATTTAGTGATAAATCAGAATGGAAGAACAGCTTTTAGGCTCACTTTGTGGCTCACTTGATCTCGTTCCATGTGCACCAGATGCTCACCAATGTCTGCTTTATGCAGTGAAAACATTTTTTTGGCATCAGTGACGTGTTTTACTCGAGGTGTGTCGGTATGCTGAAAATCAAAGTTCGATATGTACCTTGGTTTTAGGTCGTGGTTTTGGTTTGTGTGCTGTAATTACCAAATCATAAAAGGGTATAATGTTTAGTTGAGTGGCAATGCTCTTTTTGAAGGATTTGTACCAATTATGTCTGTCAAACTACCCTTGTTGTGAAATTAGTTGAGTCACTTGCCCCTTTACAGAAGGCAAATCTCAAGTTTACATTCATATTTCAAAGTAAATAGTCGATGAATGGCACCACAGTATAAACTTTTTTTGTGGGTGTCACTGTAAAAAAACAACAACAAAGAGTAATATTTACATGGAAAAAACATTCTAAATAAATTTTACAAGGGTATTTGGAGTACACTTTACTAGTTTATTTAAAGCAAAAATGAACAAAGAAAAGCTACTCAAGGGTTGAGGAACGAACCCACAACCTTCAGGTAGGGAGATAACCACTCTACCACCTGAGCCATGCCACTCCTACTGTGGGTTAGTGTATTGATGGTGTCGGGCGGAATCCTTGTACCTCCGTGAAACCACTTTTTGATCTCATTTTGGACACGCCAGCAATGTATACTGGCAAACAGCAAAAGCGGCATGACTCAGGTGATAGAGTGGCTGTTGAATGTCATGAGTTTGTTCCTTAACACTGGTAACATACTTAAAACTTAGAATTTCTGAGTGAAAAAAAAACAACTTTACTAGGTTTTTTCAAGTAAATATTACTCTTTTTTTTTTTAAATTATTATTATTATTAAATTTTTTTTGATAGTGATCTAGTTGACTATGCACATGCAAACACACGAAATAGGCCAACAAGTTCAGAAGAACAATTTTAGGTTCGAGTAATGAACCGCAATATCTTTAAGTGGACTGGTGAGCTGACCAATCATCTGTCTCCCCCCCCCCCCCCCTCCTTTTCAGTGAAAAATCCCCTCGGCAGTCCAAACAGATTCCAGGAAGCTTTTATGGATAATTTTCAGCGAGTCGGTGAAACCACAAAAAAGGACCGAGGGCACACAAGAATAGACGCCTCCCAATCCAAAGGTACTGTATGGTTTCCTTTGGTATGATGACACCATTAAAGGGGATGACCATGTATTTGGAAAAATAATATTTTAATTGCTAGTGTATGATTGGATTGCTTTTCTTCGAAAGTAAAATGCAGATATGGGGCTTGAGTCAGCTTAGTTTTAGTTGCCATAGTAACGACTACCACATATTTTGACCAAAGCATGTCACAAATATTTAATGAAGACACCTGGGGACTGTTTGAAATTCAATGTGATCAGAAATGTTGCGTTTGTTCTGTAGACATGACCCACGCAAGATCCTCGTCCCCTGAGAATGGACCCAGGGAGCAAAAATGTAAAATCTATCCTCGCAATGAGAAGTCAGCGAGCCATTCGGGCAGACCATCTCAGGAAGCACGCGGGCAGTTCCGACCCACGCAAGCTGGCGGGCACGGCAGGAAGAGCCATCTATCGCCCAGTCGCCCCGATCAGGACGGCCCCCAGGATCAGTGGGAAAACGGCGGGAGCGGAGGCAGCCGGAATAAGTGCAAGTCCACCTGGCGGCCCGTCCGCGAGGTGCTCAATGTGGACACCGTGCTCAACGAGCTGGAGCAGCGTCGCCAACAGCAACACGACAGCCCTCGGCGAGCCAGGACGGAACGGTCGCACGCCGAGCAAAGTCGGGACCGCGAGCGGGAGTACGCCCGGGCCAGGGAGGACCGCAAGCAGAAGTGTCTGATGACCATTTACGAGGACGAGCAGCGTCACGAGACGGAGAGCCACAGTTCGGTGGAGTCGGACAGCAGGGCCGCCCAGCAGAGGGGCGGCAGGCTGACGGGGGGCGCCAAGACGCTGCTGCGGAGCGACACCTGGACCATCCAGAGAACGGAGTCGGGATACGAGAGCAGTGACCGTCTCAGCAGCGGATCCACCAATCCGGACTCGCCAGGCGTCGACGGCTTTGCGGTCAAAGAGCAGAGGGCCGCAACGGAAACTCAGTTCCAAAGGTAAACACTTGGGATCACTTACTAGTAGAGGTGGGCGGATCGATCAAATATCGATATTATTATCGATACCAAGTCAGTATTGATACTGGCACTAAAATATCAATCTAGTAGTTCAGTTTCAGGTTGGCGCTTTAATTGCACCTTAAAAAAAGAGACAGAAACACTGAATTTGATTAGGAATAAGCAATTCACTGATATATCTACCTTAATAAAAAAAAATACAATTATATAGTATAATTTTCAAAAAGTATCGTTATCTAGTATCTGTAAATACAGGGCCAGTATCACAGATACTGACCCTGTATTTACTTGGTATCGGATCGATACCAAAATTTGCTATATCGCACACCCATCGCAAGTGGAATCACTTACTCGTAGAGGTAGGGGATCGATCAGGATATCGATATTATCGATACCATCTCAGTATCAATATCGGATTGATACTGGTACTAAAATATCGATCGAGTAGTTTAGTTTCAGTTTGCCGCTTTTATACACTGCTGCGGTTTGGTCAAACAGATAACAGGCATATCTATCACAGTAGTACAGCATTGTACTTGAAAAAATATTTTTTGGTATGTTGTTTTATGTGTTATAGTTGTTGTTGCATGATAATCTTTAACATATTGTTTATTAAGGTTGAAAAAGAAGTGATGAAGGAAGCATTTTTAGTTATTTTTTTGTTTTTGTACTTTCTGAACAGTATACAATGATAATCTATTTATTTTCGTTTAAAAAATTATTTTGTCATGGTTGGAATGTTTCTGGGGGGGGACATTGATAAAGTATTTTCTGTTTATCAATAAACTGACCTAATTTCATTGTTTCATTTTTTTTTTTAAACAAATGAAACAACACAAAAACACTTAAAGGTTGAAATTTGACTGTGAATAAGCACTTCAATTATACAGGTACCTTAATTTAATAAATTTTTTTATATATTATAATTTTCAAAAAGTATCGGTATCGGCGATACTGGCCTGTGTAGGCCAGATGATCAACCAGCATGCGAAAACCAGTGCACTGCAAGGGCTGATCGTTGTGGTGTGAACAGGGGTATAATAAGTTTGTATTTTTCATTATAGTTATACAGTTTTAAATTAGGGATGGGCGAGTACCGATGGTATCGGTGCCGATACCAGCCTTATTTTAAGGTATCGGTACTCGTGATGGTGGTCACCATCACGGTCAGTTATGCTTGAACCCTATGAAATCTGCCTAGCAACAAGTGATGGCAGAAATCTGTCACGTCAATACTTTTTATAGAATTTTCTGCAATGATATTCATTTGCAGATTATTTTTTTTAATCTTTAGTTGTAAACTTTTTTGCTGAAACAGAAATTGATCTAATAAAAAAAAATAAAAAATAAAAAAATAACCCTGACCCAAAACAAATCATAACGTATTATATATTTATAGTGTTTCTGGTAGCCTGCCCAATAGCTTTGTGCCACATGTTTTCTATTCATTAGATTCACTGTTGTGTGTCTGCCTCTGCATGGAAATTTTATTGCGTGGACAAAACTGTTTTATTTTTGTATCACACTGACATCTTGTTTTTAGAACTGTAATTGATCTCAGCGTGGGCCAAAAATAGCATCGCTTTCTTCACTTATGATGACATAGATTCAATGTCACTCGAAACGCAGGCAATGATTTGATTTAAGCTGACTTATGCCTTTAAACCTAATTGTCATATTGAACAACCACATAATGGAGGATGCCTTTTTGGGGGGATACATTATGGATGTCCACGGCTATACATTTCATCTGGTTGTATTATGCATCACACAATACAGACGGAACTCGCTTGTAACAATTCATTCATCTCATTCTGAATGTTCTGAGAATATCAAATAGTGGTCTCAATCACAGTTTGGTGTAAAATTGATCCTGTTTTAAGCCTTTTTGAGCATTTGGCCTCATGTCACACATTATTTGTGTGTACTTGTTGAGATTCATTGTAATTTGTGTTTGATTTTTATTTTTATTTTTTTACTTTCAGCCTGCTTCACCCAAAGGCAGGCGATGCAAAATCCAGCGTAACGTCCTCACCGTCACACAATGGTATGTTGCAACTATTTATTATTTTAAGCCCTCCTCAGCTTTTCCTGGCACCATAAAACACTTTAGTGCCCATAAAGTGAAAATAAGTGCGCACGCGTGTTTGGTTAGCAGTATTTGAGCCTTGTTGTCTGACGGATTTCTTCGTCGATAATCTGCCGGAGAACAAAGTGGTGAGGTGATATCTTGCGCTTCCAATGGCAGTCTGTGAGTGCAAATGCAAATGCAGCGCAATGCCAGAGGTTGGCATCTTATCTGGGACTGTCTTTCTCTAACCTCCTCACCCGGCAGCCTTTAATCTGATGATAATCCCACAGAGCTCATGCAGAAAGCACAGCTGGACACGGCTGCTGGCACCGTCACAAATATTTTCCCCGTTGCTGCGCGGTGACGACGAGCAATAGCTTTTATCCTGGCAAGGCCTTCTGCAGGGCAACAGCCTGGGGGGTGGGGGGCAGGGGGCGGGGGTGGGTGAGGGTGGGGGTGGTAGGAGACACACACATCTATTTTTAAAAAGGGTTGGAATTCGCCGCCATGTGCTGACGTTCATGTCCAGCTGTGTGCCAGAGCAGTGAGAGATTGACACCTTGCTGATGCTGCCACCTTGTGTCAGTCTTGCGTGTTATGATCAACCTCTATCTATCTATCTATCTATCTATCTATCTATCTATCTATCTATCTATCTATCTATCTATCTATCTATCTATCTATCTATCTATCTATCTATCATACAAAGTATGTCAATGTGATGCATTGTCTCTCCTCTATTGCAGGTAAACATCAGGCTAAACCTCAGGGAAAGAACCACGACCAGGTTTCACATTCACATCTTAAATGCAGTCCAGGTTCAAGGTATTTCATTGGAAAATTACAGTCTCATAAACTGTGTCTGTGTCGAGCAGGGGTCTCCAACCTTTTTTTCAAAAACAATTCTTGACAATAATAGTAATAGTATGTTAGTGGACTATAAATTAAACAGCAAAATCCAGCCATTTTTATCCATCTCAGGGGGCGGCCATTTTGCCACTTGCTGTCGAGTGAAAATGACATCACAGTTGCTCAGGTCTCAGGTAACAACCAATCACAGCTCAGCTTCAGAAAACAGATGAGCTGTGATTGGTCGTTGCTTGGGCCCTGAGCAACTATGATGTCATCTTCAGTCGACAGCAGGTGGCAAAATGACCGCCCCCTGAGTTGGATAAAAACGGCGGGATTACGCTGCATAACTCATATTTCACAAATGTAATATTAATCAGAATGTCATGTTTAGACGAGTGAGGTTGCATATAACATTATTGTCAAGAAACATTTAAGGTTTGACTCCCCTTTAAATGTTCAAGCAGAGTGGAAACTATATAGTGGCAGAAGTCTGCTAGCTTATGCTTAATTGGCATCAAAACATAGTATAAAACTTGAAACAAGACCGGGAAACATCCAAAAATATTTTTTCTTATTCTTTATCATATTCTTCTATTACTAAGTGCTGCCCAGCATGTTGAAGCACAACATGATACTATACTGAAACCACGGCAACTCTAAAATTGTACATTTATTATAGAAACCCATTTAAAAAAAAAAAATCACCGAAAACGATGAACCACGATATAGCAGTTAATCACTGCATGTTTTGTATGATATTTTTTTGTTTGGCGGTGTGATGTTATATTTTTCTCATGTAAAATATTTGCCTTGACTCAATACAGTGAATATCGAAAGTCTACACACCCCTGTTCAAATGCCAGGTTTTTATAGATAGATAGATAGATAATAGTGAGAACAATAATTTCAAAACTTTTTCCACCCTTAATGTGACCTATAACATACATCAATTGAATGAAAAAAATTCTGAGGAGCATGCAGAATAATGTGGGTGCACAAGTATGCACACGCTCTGATGGGCTTTTCCTGGCTTTTTTTTTTCCCTCAGCTTTCTTGCAGAAGCCTGATGGTTTTGACTGATTTCAAACTGTTCATAATGTCCTCCACCTTATCTAAAGCCCCAGTGCCGGCTGAAGAAAAGCAGCCCCAAAGCATGATACTTCACCTACCATGCTTCACTGTAGGCTTCATATTCTTTTTGTTATGAGCAGTGTTTTGTTTGTGCCAAACGTACCATAAAATTTCAACCTTGGGTTTTATTGGACCAAAATAAAATCTCCCAAACACATGTGGGAAAATGTGTTATGGTCCAACAGAACCAAGGTTTTGTCTTTAATTCCTAAAGGTATGTTTGGCGAAAAGATTATAACACAAATTAATTTGAGTTGTACTGTAGTGTTTATAGTTCACATTAATGGTTGGGAAAAAATAAATAAAAAACAAACAAAAACTAGCATTTGAAAAGAGACTTTTTATATCCACTGTCAAGGTATATGTGCCTTATAATGAGGTTTCTCTAACAAGAGAAAAAAGGGCTCAGTTGTCTTGATGGATTCTCACAACATTCTCTCTTAATTGGTCCAATGATGTCATTGTTTGTGACTGTGGTGCAGGCGCAAATGCAAGTACACGTCCAGTACTTGCAGAAAACCTTGCGAGCGGGACTGCGTGGCTGCAGATAACAGGCAGAGTGAGCAGCAGGAGCTGACAAGCGGCCGAGGCCACGCGGGGGAGTGCGCCGCCTCCAGGCACGTCACCAAGACCAGCAGCTCCGAGTGGAACAGCTCAGACGACCTCGCCCTCTCCGAGCCCGAGGACAGAGACTCTTACCGCTCCAGCGACGCTGCCGCCTCCGACCCACCGTGTCCTCACGTCCCCCTGGCGTGCCGCCACCCCCCGGGAAACGCCGCCGCGGACCCTCAGCGCCAGCTCGGCACGTCGGGTCCGGCCTCGCCTCACCTCCGACCCGGCCAGCGGCTCTCCCCTCACCAGGGCGAAACGAGCGACGCCCTGTTCCGCCCCAGGACGCTTCAAGAACCCTTCCAGCCCAGCCCTCGCCACAGGAAGCCCGACATCTCCGGCCTGAGGACCTTCTCGGACGCCAGCTCCAAATCGGGCTCGGACCCGGAGAGGAGCACGGCGTCGTCGTGCGAGAGCGACGACAGGCTGGCGGCGGGGTGCCGAGCGGAGCAGGCGCCGCCCACTCAGGAGGTTTCTCTCACCACGTACTTCAACGTGGACAACTGCATGACGGAAACGTACCGCCTCAAGTACCACAACCAGAGGCCTCTGCTGCTGTCGGCCGCCGTGCCGCGAGCCGCGGGCCCGTCTGAGCGCAGGGACGCCACACACACGCTCTCAACTGACACGCAAGACACGTCAAAAGCCAAACCTGAATCAAGTAAGTTGACACTCACGTTTACAGTGATACCTTGAAGTTTTTGGGCACGAGGCAGAGTAGCAGCTCATGCAGACAAACAACCATTCACACTCACATTCACACTTGAAGTGGAAGTCAACCTTAAACATTTCTTGACATTAATATGTTATATGTGACCTCACTAGTCTAAACATGACATTCTGACTAATATTACATCTGTAGAATATGAGTTATGAAGCAAATATAGCCATTTTTATCCATCTCAGGGGGCGGCCATTTTGCCACATGCTGTCGACTGAAGATGACACCACAAGTCCTCAGGGCAATGACCAATCACAGCTCACCTGTTTTCTGAAGCTGCACTGTGATTGATTGTTACTTTTTTTGCCATTTTTTCCCGCCTTTAGTGCTTTTATTGACACAATTCAATACATATTTATATTCAAGAACATATCTTGCATAATAACTGGCAAACATTTTGTTCATTTTAAAGATATGTACAAGAGATTTGACAATTTACTGCTTTTCTTATTATTGATTAATTTTATAGCTTTGAAAATGGATTTCAATTACAAAAGGAAACACACATATATGGAAAAAAAAAATACTCAGGTCTCAGCTAACAACCAATCACAGCTCACCTGTTTTCTGAAGCTGAGATGTGATTGGTTGTTACCTGAGACCTGAGCAACATTGCTGTCATCTTCAGTCGACAGCAAGTGGCAAAATGGCCGCCCAGTTTTGCTGCTTAACTTGTATTCCACTAACACAATATCAATCAGAATACCATATTTAGACTAGTGGGGCTGCATATTGTCAGGAAAAAAAAGGACAATTCATAAACATAAAATGCACACATAGCCTGTAGTTTGCTAGCATAATGCTAATATATTTGAACACAAGTGGTGAACACATTTAATATAACAATACTCACAGTCATATATTCTTTATCTTCTGTGAGTAGCAGATGTGTACTGATGTTCATGTGTACAGACATTCAATTACAGTAGCCTATCTGTCTTAAACTGCCCCCAGGTGGCCAAGGTGGGCAGCAGCACAATGGCCAATCATTCTATTTATGTCATTACAGTATATTTTGGGGGAAGTACAATAGTAAAGAAATCTATTTTTCTCCCCCCACCAAAAAAAAAAAAAAAAAAAAAAAAAAAAAAATTCCACCATTGTAGTCCTTTAGTCGCCAAAGTTTTTTTTTTTTTTTTTTAATTAGAAGTCTTGCCTTACAATGACAGTTGACACTAAAACTTTGGTGGAGCTCCAAATTACACAACTTTTTTGGTGCTTTGGAACTTCAAGGTATCACCACAGTTTTACAGTGACTGTGATTGTTTACATGCTGTCATTAATTTGTTTCCAGGCAATACGAGCAATAAACCCACCGCGAAATGGAACCCAGTGACAGCCAAAGGTCTGGATGAACGAGGCTTTTTATGAGTCTACCTATCTTTTTTTTTTTTTTTTTTTTTTTTGTTTACATGCATCAACTGTGCGGTCGTATGAGATTGAAAATGGATGCCAAAGAGTTTACAGAGGTGGAAATGCACTATGTGGACACAAGTGTTGGGACACTATGTCATTACACCCGCAGGGAGTGAAAATGTGCTGCTATAAGGCGTCAGAAGGGGTGTCTAAGTTCGAATGCTGGACTTGATAAAGGTGGACCTGGTGACAATTGTTGTACTTTTCTGTCTATCTCAAATTCACAATCATCCAAGCATGCCTTTCTGGACTTTGCATTTCCCGAACACCAGGCCTACAATTGTTCAAAATGTCTTCCTTACACACACAAAGTCATCAAAGGCCTGATTATAGGATGTCTCCGAAAGATGATCCCACTGTAAGTTCAATAAGCACACGCTTATCTTCATTCAGTTATTGGCTAAGATGTTAAAAAATCAGTATGTGCTTGTGTTGTGAGACCCCATTTAAGAAGCTGAATTAAGACTCAGCTTAATTGGTTAATGAATCAATCTTGAATGTGTCCCAATAATTTTGTCCATGTAAGCGTGACACTTCCATACAGAGTGGAATTTATTTATGCAAGCTCGTCACTTATAAGTGGAGCCTCGTTTAAATATGAAAGATGTTATTGTTTTATGCATTATTAATGCACTCTTTCGCACGCGTGCTTGTCTTCCACTTTCCATCTTTCACCAACATCTGGACAGTTTTGCACTGAATCCTATTTTACGGCACCTTATGCATAATATATTTTATTTATATATAAATACATATATACACATATATATGTGTATATACATTTTGTGTTGTAATAACCTACAGAGGTGCCACAGTGGAGCGGAGAGTTGTCCCATTTAGATATGAACCCGTTATACAATTGTCTTGACACGGCAATATGATGTCATATGTTCCCACTGAAGAGGCATACATCATCATCAATGCTGAGTGCATTCATTGTGAATGAATACTACACTATGATTGATAAAACCTTATCACAGATTGGGAGGTAAACTGCAAAGTGTACTGTATGAGTTTTTATGACGTTGCCTAAATTATACACCATCAGAATGGAGTGTGATTTAGTGTTAATTTCATCAACGGAAACTAAACAAAAATCATTTCATCAACACACGTTTTTCACCGGACTAAAACTAGACTAGACTACGCTAAAAACCTCATTAATAAAAAATAACTGGGACTAAATCAGTATGCATTTTCGTCGACTAATGAAGATGAGGTAAAAATGTACTTCACTTAATAAAAACTGGACTAAAATCTATGGACAATTTAGTTAAAGGAACTTGACAGCACGCACGAATTAAAAAGAAAATAATAATTCACTCATTCACTCATATGAGTTGCCGCGGGAGTCATGTAGCCGACAAATTCGCCCGGCCCCGTCTGCGACACGCCCCCTGCCACCCCCCGTTCTGTGATTGGCTGGAGGGGTAAATAACTGTCTGTCCATAGAAACGTCCCGCTGTTGACAAAACAAACATAAAATGGCAAAATACAGACTGGGGGGGTGGTGGGGGTTTAGGGAAAAATCACCACCGCACATTAACAGAAGCCCAGAGGTGTAGATTGAGAAAGAGTTCATGGGTATACATCCTGTATTTATATAGTGCATTTTCCTGAGTGAAAAAAGGAAGACCGTGCCTTTAATGAAAAAAAACCAAGATGAAAATTATATGAATTTTGTCGCTGCTAATCTGTCACTGTGACACACAGTCACACACCCCTTTTAAAATTTACAGCTAGCAAGTGCAACATGCACAAACACATGGGACAGACACGAGGTGGATTCATGGTGAAAGGCAAAACCAAATAAATTATAGTTAGAACGTAACATTAATCCATCTGCTATAAAGTTCCAACAATAATGTTAATATGACTGCTAACTAATGCTGGCTAATGTACTAGCTCATAGCATGGAGCCAAAATAGCCACTGTATTTATGTGTGAAGTTGTTTTTCATCAAAAATATGAGAGAAAATTCTATGTGAAATCTTTTAGATTTGAAATGTTCAACATAATCTGCTGACAAAAAAATAAAGATAAAATGACTGTCCTGACTAAAACTAAAACCAGATGAATAAAATTGTTTTCTTGGACTAAAATAAAGACTCGATCTATAGTCGACGAAAATGGACTAAATAAAAACGGGATGAGGTTGACTATGATAAAAACTAAGAAGCGAAATTGAAACTGGACGAAAACTGAGACAAAATTTTAAAATGGCAAATAAAATTAACACTAGTGTGATTAAAGTGTTAAGATTTTTCTCCAAAAATATTCCGACATTTTATGTACATGATATTTGCAAATATGACAATATGTTTTAAAGAGGATTTTAAATAATTGAAAAAATTAGCTATAAGATGTAACTGGAAAATGTCAGGGAAAGACGACTAGAACGTCTGAATTTCATTTGGAGTGAATCAGAGGCATTTGAAATTACAGTATAATAATAATTATTATTATTATTATAATAATAATAGTTATTATTATTATTATTTTATTATTATTTTATTTTATTTTTTTCAAATTATATAGGTTATAGGTCACATGATGAACTTAGTCTTATTTGGTTTCAACCACAAAAGCCTGGCATTTGAACAGGGGTGTGTAGACTTTTCATATCCATTTTTTTTTCTTCACATTCAGCCTAAAGCGATTGGATGGTGGGCCTTGTTATACTTTGAAAGCAACTCAAGGCATTTTTATGGTGAAGCAATTTATTGTTCAATGGCAAAGTCAGTAACCTGATCTAAACCCAATAGAGGATGATTTTGATGAAAAAAAAAAAAAAGACAGGAAGAGCCATAAATTCAGTCAAATGCTGCTTTACATTCATGATGACAGTCCTTTGATTTGCCTTGAACTCATGAAATGGAGCTGTCATGTTTTTGAGAATCATCTTCAGTTAAAGTCTAATTCTGTTGATCGTTTTTATTCACATGCATTATGATGGTGTGAAGGCAACATCGTAAACACCTCCGCAGGTCACATTGCGACATAAAGCCTTATCACTTCATCCAAACTGGCGCCACATATCGCTTATTTTAACAACCTGACCGCGTTAATGAGTGACGGAAGATCGTGCAAATGTGTCGATAACGGATTTTTTTTGTGCCGTCAGTGATTTGAAGTGATTAAAAGCAGATTGAAAAGGCCTCCACGTGGGGATATGTACAAATAAGTTGCATGCAAGCTGCCCATAAACGATGCAATTTGTTTTGTGTTCTACCCTCCATTGTTCTAACCAATCGTCACGCACGTATTCATTAGTACGATTCATGTTTTCGGTGTGAAGATGTTTGTTGAATGATACCAATGAAATTCATATCCAACGTCATGCTGGGTTAAAAGTCCCAAAATGTCCCAAAAATTCCCAAACGTGCATGTGGCCTTTACCAAGTCTTACTAGCTTGCTTGTGAAAGCAGAAGCATGAGCATGAAAATAGTCCAAAACAACATAAACTATCCAATATTTATTCTAACGTACTAATCCGATTGCTGTTTGTAATTTCAACAGTTTTTATTTAACACTTGAATGTTCTTATTCTCTTGTTTATACGAATGCATCTGTTGTAAATATGACCGTATGAAGCAAATAATGGACTTCGACTGTCCGAAGTTATACTATGCATTAAGTTAACAAGGTTATTTTGACATTTGTAAAGATTTTGTTCCATCTGTACTGTAGCCTGGGGAAAAAAAAAGAAAATTATACACTCATTGGACGCTTCATTAGGTACACTTGTACACATTAAACTGCTACTATTATGATTTTATTTTTTTTCCCAATTACTGTAGTTTATATTTCATAGTATCTTTCAAGTGACCCGGTAACTCAAGGACTTAATAATAATAATAAAAAATAAAAATAAAAATAAAAGATCCGATACAAGACTCAAAAAAATTACAAACTTAATATACTTAACAAATATAATAATGCTCAGTTTTATTCAACACAACCACCAAATTATTACTTTAAAAATATGTTGTTATTGTGGTTGTTTGTAGTGTTATTAAACTGTAGTGCATCATACTGAAATTATTAAAGTTGTGAAATGTAAGAAAAAATAATAATGAAAAAAAAGGAAAAAAGCAAAATTATGATTAAATATTATATATTTATTATTCAAGTTATTAAAGGGGTGTTTGCGTTGTAGGCTTCCAAACAAAGCCGACCCCTAACTAACATGCTTAAGTGCAATTCTCAAACATGGCATGCGATTATGAAAGTACGCAGTCGTTATAAGTATGTCATCTAAAACACATACCATATTACAACAAAATAGCAGCACTTGCAATGCTAAAGTAGCATTAGCATTGTAAACAACACGTTAGCCGCGGCTACTATGTTTGTAGCATGACTTATACGAAATAGTGTTAACGTAATACTACATTATGCTGTCGTTTTGTTTTTCTTTTTTAAATTAAAAGTAAAAAAGAGAGGTCGCGTGGGCGTGGCCGCTATTATGGTGCTCGTGATGCCTTGTCAGGCACACCTTCTCTGATCGGTTGTTTTTCCTCCAATGCGGTGTTTTTTGCAAAATCTTTTTTTTTTTTTTTTTTTTTTACACAGATCATTTAACAGTGTCACTGACATTTTTAACAAATATAAAATTGCAAACTCTTCCTTTAGTACTCATTTTATCCCAAAAACGTATAAAAACGTTCTATTTTAAATATTACCATGCTCCCAAAGACATATTTATACGTTTTTTTATGTTTTTCAATGCTAACGCATAAAGAAGACTTTGATGCAGCCTCTGAACTGAAGAGAACACAGCCAGCAGGTGGCAGCAGAGTATAAGAGATCAACCAGGGCCATGTTGCAAAAGGCTCTTTTCCCAATCGTTTTAAACAGATTTTGGAATAATGATGAAACTTAGCTATATTCTAATGCTAACTGCTACAAAATGGAAACAGATAGAAATATACTTTTTTTTTCTTAATGCTGCATCTAAAGCGGCTCAGCTAAATAATGAATAATATTTGTGCAGGTGTACCAAATGTTTTGTCCTATGGAGTGTTTATTCATTTCTTCAAGTGTTTTTTTTTTTTTTTAATCCAACTTCATCCCAGACCCATACCTTCTCTCATGCCATAATAATGATACATAGTGTATATTTAGAATTATTTGATGGTGTATATTTAATTTGTATATGCGTCACACCTTCTATATGTGCCCCCCCCCCCCCCCCCCCAAAAAAAAAAAAGAAAGTGAGTGTGCGATATGATTCAAGGATGCCTTCAAGCGAGTTGATTGTGCTGTTACTAATGGATTGATTGTTCCTTTGTGCTGTTATAGTGGATGATTAGAGCCATTGTTTGACACACCGGTGACAATGTAGCACCTTTATGACGTGTTTTCTTTTCCCTTGGAAATCCGTTCACTCTCTGTACAGAATTCGATTCTATTTTCTTGTATTTTACACTCGGCGTGTCTTCCGTTGCATCACGAGTGCCTTGACATTTTTAACGAGTGACGCATGTTTGTTGGCGGGGAGGCGCGCGACGCGGGGTTGTGATGTCAGAACTTCTTTTTATTTCCCCCCGCCCCCTCAATATGCAGCGACCGATGTGACGGCAAAAATGATCATTTTATAGAGTGCTTGTCCTCGTTGGGATGAGGTGGCGCCGATCCCAGCTGACTTGCCAGCTTATCACAGGCAAAAATATCATCACCTTGGCGATGCTGAGGTCTTTGAAGAAATATTCATTTGTGTTTCACAGCATCCAAAAGTTGGGCTGTTTGGTCATGTCACATGACATATTATTACCGTATTTCCTCAACAAGTGGCCTTTTTTTTTTTTTTTTTTTTTTTTAAAGGAGGTATCTGTTGGAGAGCGAGGAGGCCTAAGGTTTGAGCAAGGCATGCTGCTGTGTATTGATTGATCGATTTTCTATATGGGATCCCACCAGGATCTGTTTCATTTGGATCACATTCTATTTTGTATACTAGGAACAGTAAACGAGAGCCTGACATGGGCTAAAAATAGCACAGTGTTGCCTTGAGATGCAAATATATATCTTTTATAAATGAACTACAGTAAATGGAAATACAATTCCAGCCTCGTTCCAGCCCCCTACCCCACCAAAAAAATAAAATAAAATTAGTTTCATTAGACAATTAGTTTGTTTTTTTAGGACATAATTAAATAGAATTAAACAGTATTGTCATACTTTCTCTTGCAATGCATGTTCTATATTGTCAGATTCCGCTTACCACAGGACCAATCGGGAAAATGTCCTGACCGACTTTCCATTTAATGGGTGGAAACTCCCCTCTTCCCTCGCCTAATGCACTCTTGCAAGGGGACAGGAGCTCATTAAGCCGGTGTCGAGATGAATTCGCCTAGGTTTACTAACTTCCTTTAGTTTTACGGAGCCAATCCGATCTACCCCCACTTATTAGTCCTTAACGATTAACCATCCAGAAGTTAAAAACTAATAAAGTAAGTACTCCATTTTTACAGCAGCTTCATCTCTAAGAATTGATTGCAATTGTTATTGACCTAGTAATTTAACAATCCTGGTCAGGATCGTACGGATTTGTTTTATCTAATGCCCGACTAAATTATTCAATTAGTATCCTAGATGGTATCATGACCAGTTGTTACCAAGGAAGGTCATAGTCATTTATTCAATATGGCGGTTAAGTAGTATGTTCATAAGAATGACAAAAATAGATTTAATTTAGTATAAGAATTTAATAAAAGAATAATCATGGCACCTTGGCCACCTGGGGGCAGTATAAGTCACAAATGGACATACCGTAATGGAGACTCAGTTCCTTTCTGTTTCTCAGTACGGCAGTATTAGTCGTTCTTCGCAGAGGACAAAGACTATATGCCTGTGAGTTCTGTTATATTATCTGTCTGCATGCTTTGCTTAGCATAGATGCTATTAGCATCTAATAGTTAGCACGTGCTTATTGTGGTTTCCATTGTATAGTAGTTGAAGCGATATGGTTGTTGTGACAGTAAACAGCTTGAAACTTATTTTTGAAGAATATTTCCAGTCTATATCCTGCTTTATGATCAAGAAAGTAATTTACAGTTTTTATGCTTTTTACTTGGTGAGCCTAAAAAAATTGACCAAATTTTTTTTGGACTTTGAGCTAGCTGGGTACATCGTCGACTGGTCGCCAATTGCTAAATGTGATTGTTATTGATTGGAACAAAAATGAGTTTGACATCCCTACATTTCTTGTCTTTTTTTAATTTTTTTATTCACTTCTATAACGTTACAGTATGTACGAAGCAAACTCAAATCAGCGTCTAGAAGAGAAGTGTAGTTTTCTGTAGCTATGACAATAATATAGTTATTTATTTGAGGGAGGCAAAGATTTTCATTTTTCAAAGGCCACTATTTGAGGACATACGGTACATCAGTCTTTATTGAAAATGTTTGGAGATGATGTAATCACGCTCATTTTTTCATCCCCACACATGAACCTTGTGCACGTGCGGTTGTCCGTGGTAGCGGCCGATGCTGCCTTGTACTGTATGTACATGTGGATCACATCTCTGTGCGAGTAGCATCACCGTTTCGGGAAAACAACGTCCAGAATCTGTCTGCACTTTATATTTTTGTAGATAATATATATTTATTTTTTATTTATTACTGTTGAATAAATTATTGTATCACTCTGAAAAGGTGTCACGTTTCCTTTGTACACCCAAATCAGGGATTTGAACGCCCAGTAGCCTACTCAATACTTGGCTAACAGTTTATCTCAGAGTGCTGTGCAACATTTCACCACTATTGCACAACCATTTTGTTGACATCTCACACGCTGCGCTACTTCATCAGGTTTTTGTATATCATACTGCTGTCATGTTCAGTGGCGAGTCAAGCTTAAGTGACACCCTCTTCAAGACCCCCCGTGGCTACCCTCTACCACACTCACACTGTAATGTATGTACGTGCGATTTACTCACCTGTTGATTTTTGTTTCACTGTGCTGTTTTGCTGTGGGTGTGGATGGTGTTTTATGTAGTGATGTCACATCCTTGTCTTCAGCTAGCTAAAAGGCACTTTTAGCTAGCACGTTTGTCTATGTATGACTGAACGTTGTTGTGGCTGCCACCAACTGGCATAACGGAATTATTTAATTGATTTTTAATTTTTATTTTTTTATTCATCCCCCTACCCCCCTTAATGACGGCGATGAGCTAAATATCTCTCTGATGACTCAAATATGACAAGACTGGCAAGTTTTCGTTGATGAGATGTATGAAAATGTTATCAGATGATCTGCAGGACATTCAAAAATGAATGCTCGCCACGCCAATGCAAATTCAAAGGTAAGTTGTAAGTCATCTTAACGTATACATAATTGTCACTTAATAATAGGTATGTGATTAAATTTCAAAGTACAGTACAGTTGATTAAAAGGGTAGGGTTAAAATGGGCTACTAGCTAGCTTCAAGCTAAAATTAGCTCTGTTGTGCTAAGGTCAATTCTTTAGCTTGTGTATATGTGTTATTGTATGTGTAGAACATGCAGGAATTTTTGCCCAGGCTGCAAGTGTAAGTGTTGTCATATTGACCCATATTTGAGTGACTTTCTGAAATATGGAGGGAAATGTAGTAGTGCCCGTTTTAGATTTTTCTTTCTAAATGAACAGTACACTTGGCTTCTGTAACGTTAGCATCTTGGCCGTTAAACTATCCCAAAAGGTATTTTTTTTTTGCTTATTTGATAGTTCTATTTAATTCTGTTTTCTTAACTTGGTAGTATTTTGTCAAAATTATGTATTGAACTTAGAAAAAGAAAATTCTTTTTGTTAGTAAAATGTGACTAAAACTAATAAGCCTAAGCACTTTTCATCCAAAAGACTCAACTAAAATGGCCGCCAAAAACAACACTGCCTTTAGTCCCCCCCCCAAAAATACATGTTTTCAAACAACCAAAATACTTCCTTGACATCGATAAACTCTCTTCAACAAAATTCTTGCCGCAATCATAGAAATGTCGCCCTTTGCGGCTGCACATATCGCACATACCAGAAAGTTCATATTGTTTCCATGGTCTCACTTTGTGCTTCAATTGTCACATCTCATACTAGTGTCGACGAGCATCAATTGTACACCTTGATATAAATTTAAAAAAATAGACGTGCAACAAATAAACGGATCTTACAACATTTTATGACAGAACAAAAATAGTCTGCGACACATTGTTGGGCGTGCTTGTTTTACGTAAAGTTAATACCAGCAAGAAGAGTGTGCTATCGTATATGTATTATTTATTATGGTCAAGTCAAAATCCAGTGCAAATGTTTTTTGGGGGGAGGGGGTACATACCTGAGGCATGACACACACAGTTCACTTAATACAGGTTATCAGGCATACAGTAAATCATACAATACAGTCTGTAACGCCCCTCAGAAGGTTGTAAAAACCTAAGCCCGCTTGAAAATCCTTTTAGCATCCACACCTTCGTAGTTGTAGCTCTGTGGGCGAAAGACAGAAAGGCCACCTCAATATACTCAGACTGTAAAGGTGTGTGTCGGAGTGTGCGTGTGTTTAAGGTTCCCCACCTGTATGAGCTCATCTCCTTGCACAATTCTTGTGGTCGTAAGCTGCTTGCCGTTGTCTTTCCTGGTGAAGGTGCCCTTCAGCGTCTCACCCTCCAGCCTCCATGAGCCCTGAAATCACGTTTAACTTTCAGTATTTTCATATAGCGGAAAATTGATATGAAAGCGGGTTTGTAATTGCTTACTTTTAATTCCAGTAAAGCATATTGAGTTACATTGTGTATGAAATGTGCAATAAATCGGTGCTATTATTATTATTATTATTATTATTATTATTATTATTATTATTATTATTATTATTGTTATTATTATTATTATTATTATTATTATTATTATTATTATTATTATTATTATTATTATTATATTGTTTTGTAAGCCCCCTGTATAACATCAACCCTCATTTTTTGTGTGCAAATATATATATATACAATTTTGTAGTACTTAACTATTTAAAATAAATTAAGTTAAATGTACAATTTTTATTTATTTTTTATTTCATCAGTTACAATAAACCATGTGTTGCTTTAAAGCAACACTTGGGAACTTTCAGTTTACCTTGATTATGGCGGCACCAAATGGACCAAAGCGGTATAGTTATGTCCGAAGTAAGACCACATTTCTCATGAGGACACGCGCATTGCGTCGTTTTTGAACCCACGCCAGCAAGTGAAAGCCTGGCCAATGTTTATCACTGACTGTCCTTTTATCCGGGTAGCTTATTCTTTTTTGTCTCCTCAGACAAATCTTTTCAGTTGTTTTGCAGCTTCTGCCAGTAATCGTGCATTGACATTCAAATTAGCTTCCATTTTTGTAACGAATGGGGAAAGGGGCAAGTATAAAGCAGTCAGAACATTTGTAGTTTTTCGTATGGTGTTCCTACCACCCTCCTCAAAATTGCTTAGTGCCAGTAAAAAATGATGACGACCCTCTCAGGCCATTGCAAAGGTACCATTCAACTAGTTTTAAGTTGATGTTTTATCAGAAGAGTTATGAATATATTTTATTAAGGTTGAAAAGTTCCTTAGTGCCACTTTAAAAGGAGGCACTGATTCTTATAAATACTAATAGCAATTGCAACTATTGCGGATGATTATAAGCAGCTATGCCCAAATGGTTTTTAAAATAAAGCCCTTTACTTTCTTCTGCAAACAAGTCAAATCTTGCAGCCTCCAAAGTTCAAATTTCAAAAGTCTGAAGTGATTGATTTGGAGCAGGATCAGCAACATGAAGGTCCTTTGTAGCATTTGGCGCCTGTTTACTCACAGTTACTTCTGTGCCGTCAGCCAGGCTGTAATCAAAGTCGACCCCCAGGGTGAAGTCGAGTTCCAGGGTACGGAAATTGCTGCTCTCCTTCACGTGGAACTTGTCTCCGTTCTGCTCGATGGTGATTTTTAGATTGTCGTGGGAGGCCAGCTTCCTCTTCACCATGTTGACGCCTGTCAACGCACACAATAACGTGCTAGTGGTGTGGCACCGGACCGGACGCTGCAGGTCCATGCAGGGTGTGTTCACTTTACATCCTTGCACCAATATTTACTCTAGTATTCATATTCATGTGGCTTATAAAGATGTGATTTGAGATTACTTGGCACACCTAGTGGTTGTCAACGTTATTGCACCCAAGTATTGCCTCAAAAAGTACTTTGCTCTCCAAATACCGACATATTGTCCTAGTAGGCCCAAATGTTCATGAAAAAAAGAGAAAAGATGTTCACAGATATATTTAATATGTTTGATTAGCCACTGGAAAAAAAATAATAATAATAATGACTAAATGAAAATGTAAATGTTTGATTTATTTTTTTTTTATTAAATTATGAAATGACGAAGTACAAACGCTCACATTTTTAAAATCAAAAATAGATTTATCGACTTTAAAAAAAAAAGATGTGGAAACAAAAACAGTAGTAGACAATATTAAGACAAATGTAACATTAAAAAAATGCATACATTTAAAATAAATATTAATTAGAATATTACAATATTAGACATTATTTTTAGTCAGATGTAGAGTACTCCTTAAAGGGATACTTCACTTATTTAGCCCATTATTGCAATCAAAAGTTCATATTTTGCCTGTAATTTATTTGATACTTTCATTATTTTTCACGTACAATTAATACCTTTAAAAACACATTTTGCAACTTGCTGTTGACTGAAAATGACATCACAAGGGCTCAGGTAACCAATTACAGCTCACCTGTTTTCTAGGTTTGGTCATGTGACATTCACACGCTGAGCTGTGATTGGTTACTTGAGCCCTTGGGATGTCATTTTCAGTCGACAGCAAGTTGCAAAATGTGTTTTTAAAGATACTAATTGTACGTGAAAAATAATGAAAATATCAAATTTATTATAGGCAAAAAATATTCATGTTTAACTGCCAAAAATGGCTAAATAAGTAAAGTATCCCTTTAAAATAGACATGTTAACTTTAAAATTTATTGTGTATGTATTGTTTTGAATAATTCTGGTTTTCTTTTCCAAATTTTACATATTTGTATTAAATTATAACAACATATATAAATGATGTCACATTTTATTTATTTTTAATTGTATGTACCGGTATGTATATTATGCATGTTTCTTTCACCAAAATACAGCATTCTTCAAATAAAATCCAATTCATTGCAATAATTCCATCAGTACCATTCTATTTGCTCACATACCCATTTGCTCCATGAACTTGTCATAGTTGTCATTGCGGTCCACTTTCCAGTTGCCGTTGAAAGTCATGGTGGTGACGTGGGTGAAAACAGGTGGTGAGCTGGGCGGGGGGGGGTGAGGGTTCTTTCGGACTCTGCAGCAAAGCAAAAGAGTGCTCTAAGCGTGCCTCCTTTTTAAAGCACTCTTATCTGCTCATCTATCTGAGTGCTGATGTGGCTGTGTAAAGCTCACACTTTCTCACTAAGTACAACCCCGCGGCCGCTTCTCATTGGACACCTTTTCCTTGCAGAAAAAAAAAAAAAAAAAGTGAGCAAAGCAGTTCAAACATGCAAAGTGTGTTTACATAAAGGGGGCTGTTCCTTGTGTCACAATGAAGAATTTACTACTTTACAATAAGGGGGTTGTACATAATTGCTTTATAACCTATTTATAAATCATTAAGAAGCAGGGCATGGGAGACTGTTGACATTCCCAATTGGGATGTATGTACTGCGCTTCAAAAACAAACAAAAAACCTTCTCAATCTGTGTGGCCCAGTATAACTGTATTGGTTGGTGGACCGGTGCTTGTGGGCCACTACCGTTGGATATTTATTTCTTTCAGACATATATTCTTTATCCTTTGCAATGAATGGCTAATATTACTGCAGAGGAGTTCAGATGTGTCTGTGTATATCCGTATGTCTGTATTATACTGCCCCCAGGTGAGGTGGACAAGGAACAGGAACAGCACAATGTCCATTGCATTGAAACGAAAACTCTTGTCAATTTATTGTATTTTATTATTATTATTATTATTATTATTATTACGTTAAAGTTTAATTAAAAAGAACATGTTATTTGATTGCCATTTGAAACAGAATAATGGCATTTCCATTCATTTCAATGGGTAATGATGATTTGAGATACAAGTGCTTGAGTTATGAGTTTGTATCCTTTTTTTTTTTTTTTTTTGCTGTAAATTAGAACTGCTAAAAAGAAAGTGAATATTAAAAAGTGATAAGTGTTATTAGGAAGCCTAAATGTCTTACTGTTGGAACAAAGAAGGAAATCCTACCTCGTCCTACCAAGAACACAAGTGGGATTTATAATGCTAACTACTGTCCGAGCTAAGTGTTAGCAAGATAGCAGGGCGTGTCGTTTGATTCTTTTAAATACATAATGTGTAGTTTAGTTTGACAGTTAGCTTCAACTGGGAGTGGCATTGTACAGATTGAAGCCTCTTTTGTGAGTCAAAGCAAAACAAACAAACAAACAAACAAACAAACAAACACACCAAAAAATGGCAAAACAAAAACTCATATCTTTTAAAACTTCTAAATTGGGTCACTTGTATCTGTATCCACGGTACAATACTTACCTTATGAGTCTTCAAACTTTCATATTTTATTTTTTTGTTTGTTTGTTTTTTTTTGTGGGAGGAGAAACCTGTTGTCATTGGTGCGGCCATCTTGGAAAGGTGAGTTGGCACCGTATTGCGCTGATGAATCAGGCAAAGTGCTGAACTAAAGCATGATTTACACAAGTCGTCATCTGAAACATTTCTTTTCATTCATTTCTGCGTTTTACTTGAAAATGACAAACTGCAGTTAGCCTAATCAAATTCTCAGTTGTTGTAAGAATGTCCTAATGTGAACCACGTTCACTGCGGATTAACATGGAAGGGGGTCAATAGTGGGAAAGTGCCGCTTATCACTGCGTAGAGATATGATGACATGATGGCCTGTAATTGCAGTCACGGTGATAACGACACTCCACTGATACCTTCGACTTTCATCTTCATACAGGAGACCGTTGATATAGGACATACACACACGCACAAAAGTGCAGTCATGTGTCAATAAGAATTGGAAAGATAAACAAACACTGCATTGCAGAGTTTGCATCACCAAATGTGCCGGGTAAAAATAATCCAGGATGGGCTCAGTCCCTTTTGGACCCAGTGCTGGGTTATCTATTCCACCCAATTTAGGTTACTTTCGAACCAGCACTGTACGACAATATTCACGTTGACCTTCACTGGCACCTCCGTGTTTCTCCCCGTTATCTCCCTCGTCAGACCTTTCTACTGTCACCTCATTGACAAATCCAGGGAGATAATCTTTAACACAATAACACACCCGTACAATCTAATGAGATGCTCATTGTTATCTTTGGAAAGTAAATTACAGCTCTTTTGTATTGGCTCTACGTTTATCAGGTGTTCCTAATGTAGTGGCCTGTGAGCGTGTGTTGCTGAAAATCCCAAGACAATGCTATGTTTTTCTTTATTATAATTTCTAGGTTAGCACAAAAAGATTTAGAGAATATGCAGAAATATGCTCATGTAAGCTGCAAAGCCGAAAGCCAACATTGAATGCCCATGACCTTTGATCCCTCAGGTGCCACTGCATTAAAAACTGGCGTCATTGTGTAAAGGTTATTGCCACATGGACTCAGGAACAACTGAGACAACCATTGTCAGTGAACAGAGTTTGCCGCGACATCAACAAATGCTAATTAAAACTCAACCAGTGAAAACAATATATCAACAACACCAAGAGTGCAGGTACTAGAGTGGCCTGCCAGCAGTCCAGACCTGTCTCCAAAATTTGTGGTACATTATAAAGCATCAAATACGACAACAAAGACCTCAGTTCCAAAAACATGCCACTTTGTCCCAGCTTTTCTTGGACCCCATTGCAAAAATAGTAAAGTTTATCAGTTTGAACATTACATATCTTGTCTTTGTAGTGCATTCAACTGGTTGAATTCTATTTTTCTTACATCACAGCACACTTGGCTCTCTACCTTTTTGTTTCATGCAGGTATCATTTCGGTCCATTTGCATGCTTCACCTCATTCACTTTGCTATCTTTTTCAGTCATTAAAGTGTCTTTTATTACCACGTAGAAGTGTGTGTCTTTGGTACACAATCAGAAGATGTTATCAGGACTGAGATAACAAACACTTAAAGTACCTCTTGGTCATTATGATGAGCGCAGCAGCTAAAAATGGAAATAATGCTGACATTTCCTTCCTATTGATGTTACCTTTAACCCAGGATACTTTCAAATCAATACATGGCTTGCTTGGGATACGAATTCTATATGAATTAAATATATATGTTTTAAAGTGTTACAATCATTGAGCAATTTCCCACAGGGTTGTCCTCTTTTACAGACACTAGAGGGAGCCAGAGACACGTTACATAACCACAATTGCTGTTTCTACTCAACTAAAGGTACTAGTTTGTGCAGAAATGCATGTTGTTACTATGGCGTTTTACAGTGTTAACTTAAAGTTACTCATGTACTAACGTGGTCTAATCCTAACTTTGTTAATGATACAATTTGCACTCATGAGAGATGAGTTAAAAATATTTTATTTGGAGCGTTTTCCAAAAGTTACAATAGTACAGGAAAATATGACATAATAAACAATAAATATGTCTCTAATAGGTACGTGTGCATTAACACTGCAGTAGTAGTAAACTTGTGTTCGATTTTATTAGGTACACTAACATTATTCGTCCCTTTATTTATAACCTATCTGGCCTTGGGCAAGGAGCAGGGTACAACCTAGATTGGTCGGAGGAAGCAGAAAAAGCAGAGACAACTCAAACAAGCACGGGGAGAAAAATCAAACTCGACACAGCCTAAATTCGAACCATGTGCCGACCACTTCTCCAACGTGCTGCCCCATTAAGATTTGAAAAGCCGTCATTTTGGTGAGCATTTACACAAATTCAGCCCAAACACTGTACATAGTGGAAGTGCTTCAGAAAGTGCGAACTGACACATACATACACATAAAGGAAAACAAAAATATCAACTATAAAATGTCCACTTAGAATGAGGACCAAAGCATATTTATTAAGACTTGAATATTTCACACTAACCTAGGGAGAAAAAAATATCCACTTTAGCCTACTTAGAATGAACTTTTTATAATATATAGTTTTCTTTTTACTTAAACATTTTTTTTTAATTAAATCTAACTAACTTGAATTTCATTCTATATTCCATTATGAGTGCATTTGGCCTGTGAAAAGTGCGAGACAAATACAATACAACTGTTATCGCTCAAGCTAATCTACATTAGTATACTAAAATAGATGCAGACTGTACTATATGTGTGGTGAAGCACAATGGCACAATTTTATATAAGAAACATTTGCATCATATCAAAACCTTGCTATTTGATTCTACTCAATCCATTTGATGTATTAAGTATTGAATATCAAGGAGGGTGTGTTAGTGGACTTCCTGTCTGGACAGGAACCACACCTTCATTGGTTCCTTCTTCCCCTTCATGGTAACGGGACCTCGGTAGGCCAAGTGGAACTGAGGATCCGCGTTCTCTGCAGACTGCAGGCACCTGGAACAACAGTAGAGGTTTGTTTTTGGCTTGTTCAATTCTTTGCCATCGACAATGAACACAGAATTTAGTTTTTCTTTTTTAACGTTTTTGCTAGGTAAATAATTTGCCCACTAGTCATCCATCATCAATCAAGGGAATTCCACAACAAACAGGACTGGGCCTTTTCTCACCTGTAAGTATACTCTGAAACGTTGATTTTGCCCTTTTCGCCAGTGGTTTCCGTGCGGCTGGTGAGGTTGACCGTGTTGCCGAAGAGGCAGTACCGAGGCATCCTCTGGCCGATCACCCCGGTCACCACCTCTCCCGTGTGGATCCCGATGGTAATCTGCAAAAAAAAAACAACAACATCGTTTCCATAACAGCTACAGAAGAAGTACTTGTAAGCAATCTGCAGACTATTTCCCAGTCAAGCGGTTGGCACTGTGGCGGTCTTCGGAGCGTGAAGGCGCTCTTGTGTGTGAGTTGAATGAGAATCTATTTTTAGCTCAGGGAGAGTGAGATGATTTGAGTGTTTCTTTTTTTTTTTTTTGCTCTGAGACTCCACTTGTCAGTGTGTGGCCGAAATAAGCTTTTCTTAAAGCAGGTAGGGCCTATGTTCTGCAGTCGATAGAATAACAATCACCAACAGTACATTTAAACACAGAAAGTCTGCAAATATTAAAAATAAAAAAAGATGTTAAATTAATCCCTTTTCTATGATTAGTAAATAAAACACTGCTTACTAGCAAATCGATGTGCATCTTATCTTTCACATTCAAATAAAATGGCCCCCACATCCCATACTGCAATGGGGTGTGGCGGCCATTTTGGGCTACCGGTATCCAATTTAAACAATGCTGCGAAGTCGCATGAGTGAAAGACGTGCTAAAATGCGATAAAAGGAAGTTGATTTATGCAGAAATATTAAAATACTGTTGCCGAAGGTGGAACCGAGTGACCTTTCACCTCTCTCAGTACGGTTAACATTTGCTCGCTGGGACCAGCTTCATCCTTCTAGCTTCCACAGAGGGATTGTTTTGCCAACCCCACTACAACAAGGTTTGTTTGTTGTTTGTTTGTGTTACCTGTCTTTTTCTGTGCACAGATGTTAATAACTATTTTTCACTGTTTAAGCACCATAGACATTTGATTTATTAGGGTTTTTATTACTATAATAAAACGGCTAATATTGACACACCAAACACACTTTAGAACCAAAGAATGAAATAAAAGTTTTCTACAATATTGAAATGTATTGCGAGACACCTGTCTAAGTGTGGAAATCCCACCTGTACGGGCTCGTCGTCCACTTTGACTTGCCCGGCGATCTCCAGCATGTCGAGCGCCAGGTGGCAGATGGACTTGGCGTGGTGCGTGCACGGCTCAGGCAGGCCGCTCACCGTCATGTACTTGTCGCCCACCGTCTCCACCTGCGTAGAAAAGATTCCATAGCTTCCGGTGAGACCGTTTGCTTTATTTGAAAAGTGCACCGCGTGAGCCCACTGAAGGATTTTAATGTCTTTAAATACACAGAGCAGCCAAAAATAAACCCGCTGATAAACACTTTACATCAGTTTTGAGACGTTGAGGTGGGGGCCAGCTCAAGCGGCGGGACCACCAAGCCATTCAGGTCGTAGAGTAAATATTACTTCTTTTGGTGACCCAGTGCCTGAAGCCAATGGAGGCTTAGCTGGTAGTGGCTGGGGTCTGCTTGACTCCTTCAAGAGCATTCTTGTCTGAAAGCCTGCAGTGTAAATCTGCCACAAGAGGCCCATAAAGCGCTGCGCTCGCTCTCGAAAGCCGCTCGGTGTTGTTTAGAAATTCGTACTACTGGTCCACTGGCGAAACACTCAAAGTCGACCACTATAAATAGTCGTTTGCCAGCACGCAATCAGGGTCATTACGTCACCTTTTTGCACCACAGGGTCACTGCTGCTTTCAAACACAAGAAAAAGCAACACTGAAAATAATAATAATAATAATAATAATACAACAGATTCTCTTCTGAGAATTTGAATTTCCTTTAGAAAAAAAAAAGATGCAAAAGTGTGAGTTTTCCCCCCAAAAAAGTACATTGTCTCAATTTGAAACACAAGTCGCAGTTTTATTACGACAAAGTTGTATTTTTTCGGGGGTTTGGGGGTTGATCATTTGAGAATAAAGTCAGATTATTCAAATTAAAAAACAACATTTTTGATTTTTTTTTTTATGAAAAGAGATGTAGTATTTCAAGAATAAAGTTGCATGTTTTGGTGCGAAATAACCTAATCATATGGCATTAAAATTGTATTTTTTCAAGAATAAAATAAAAAAAAATTAATGAAAGTAAAAATTTACGAGTATTTTTTTTTATCAAGAAAAAAAAAGTAAATCATATGAGAATAAAATGTACAAAAAAATGTCAGAATTGGTGAAAATTGTCTAAATCTTGTTCATTAATAAAATGTGAAAATAAAGTCATCATACAAAGTCAGTCTCACAAAAATATTACAAGAAAAAAGGTGAATTTTATGACTATAAAAAAAAAAAATAACATTTTAATGCTGAAAATGGCTCAATGAGTCAAGTATCCCTTTAAGAGAAGGAAGTCAAATTATTTCAAGAAAAAAAAATCAAAATCTTAAAGAATAAAATCTAGAGAATAATCCTGACCAAAATCCTACGTTATTTTTATTTTTATTTTTTTTAAGAAAAACAAAATCCTATTTCAACGAGTGAATTCCCAACCTTGTAGACGTAAGGGTTCTTTCGCGAATCGGTCAAGATGTCGAATCGGGTGTAAACGTCGTTGAGCAGGTTGACGATCTTGATGGCGCCCTCGGCGGAGGCGTGCTTGCTGCAGAAGGCGTTGAAGCCCACGATGCCGCTGAAAAGAATGGTGACGTTGTCGTAGCGTTTGGCCGGGACGGGCCGCTTGTGTCTTAGTTCGTTGGCGACAGACGGCGGCAGGACGGAGTACAGCAATCTTAAAAAAAATACAAATGGAGGTGAAATGAGGTGAAATATGTTTGAAGATTGGGCGCTGTCTTTTTTTGGGATGGGCGCTTTTATCCGCTCACCCACCATCTTTCGGTCAGTTCGACATGCTGGCTGCATTTGGATGAAAAGGTGGTGTTTCTATGGCAACCACTTAGATCATGGAGGCTTGTTCAAAGCTTTCAAGCATGCAAAGAAATCTACAAAGTGGTGCTTTCAAAGTCTAATTTCTCTAATGTCATTGTTTGTTTTAAGTGGATCCATTCTAATTGAATTAATCTCTTCAGGTTTAAATCTGTTGCCATCATAAAATCTTCAGCTATACATGCAACGATTTCAGCAACATTTTAACAAGTGTAAAATAAAAGATCTGCTGGCACAATACGAAACAGAAACATTTGTTTCTCAATATCACACAATTCAGGTTTTGTTCATACATTCCAGCACCGACAAGTATTTTGTTCTCTTAAAGTCAATAAGTGCTGCTCACCACCTGCCAACTGAATAACGCCAAGCCGTGAATGGAAGGTCAGACTCACTGAGAATCAATAGATTCTCACCTTGCCGGCACTTCAGCAGGACTGAGTGGCATGGATTTGTGTTTAAAAGATGTCCTTTGGACAAAATAACAGTTAAAAGGGCTAAAAAACACAAAATGATATATTAAAAGCATGTACTAAGGATTTGTTTTGCTTCCTCATAAAATGTTTTATTTGTAACTAAGGATAACAAAATCAACCTTAAACATATATGTTCCTAATTTCCTACTGATTAAAGTATTAATATCAAAATTCAAACGGACAGGAGGTGGGTATTTGTGACAATGTAGCTGATTTTAGTTCAGCCTTTGGGGGAGTACTCATGTGCTCTAGTTTTTTTGTTGTTTCTTGTGTTGTTCATTTGCTGCAGTCAAATATTTGTGGGAATCATTTGAAGGGCAAATAATAGCGTTTCCCTTTTGTGTCATGTTAAAGGCACTTCTAATCTTTCTAGCGTCGCAGCTATCAAATATTTATAGTTTAGTATTAAAGTGTTCCCTCGTTTATCGTGGGTAATCTTTCGCGACCTCGCTGTTAGTGGATTTTTTTACAGCGTGTTTTTTTTTTTCTTCTTCTTTTTTTTTTTACAACATGCTTTTTGGTTTGTTTATTTTTTTGGTTTTTGTGCAGCCGTATCTCTCGAACCTTACGTCCGACCGGGGACATATGGGCATCCGCGGATTCGTTTCGACAAGACCACGACATTGCATTCCGGAGACAGACAATGTATACTGTGCTCAGTGCTGTTTAGCAAGTAAAAACAAAACAACAAAAAAACATACTTTTAATGGGTAAAAAATGACTGTAAATGAGAGAGAGAAAAAAATGAATGAAAAAGCATTCATAAAAAACTAAAAATCATACCCAAACGAAAAACATATATACCAAATGAAAAGATATATATATATATATATATTGTGCTTTATACTTTAATAAGTAAATAAAAAAAAAAAGCTTTTAATGTAAAAATCATGCCAAAACGAAAACACATATAATAAATGAAAAAATATATATAATTAATGGAATTAAAAATAAATAAATAAATAAATAATAACGCAAATTTCCATTATGGCGAGTCGTGTTTGGAACGTAACGATTAAACGAGGAAACACTGTATACTAATTATCACACCAATTAATCGACTAAAACTTGATGTTACATTGTTAAACTGTAACATAAATGTGAGGTACACTTAAGATAACTAGCCTCATGTTCTACTGTAGCATCTGTGACTCTGATTATAGTTTTGGTCTGGTGCGTGAGGTGGGTGTCAGCAAATGGCAGTGTAGAGTTTGGCTGGCTGTTAACTCTTTGCATGTTGTGTGACTAGACATTAGTTCTGGCCATTGGTAGCATGTTTATGAATGTATTGTAATGTATTATTATTGTTCACAGAATTTAAGTACATATTTAATTTAAAAAAATAAAAATAGTCTAACCTGTCCGTCTTTTTCTTCTCATCCTCCAGGGCTCGGAGTGTGTGCTGCAGGCGGTCGGTGAGGATCTCCAGCTCCTGGGTCAGCTTGTACTCCTCGCGAAACTGCTCGCCCAGCAGCACCAGGTCACGCGTGGCGTCGTGCAGCGGGATGTCGCTCAGGTACAGGCCCCTTCGCGTCAGGTCGTCCAGGTTCATTACACTTTTGGGGGAAAAAAAAAAAAAAAAAAAGGAGACAGAATGTGGTGATGGTTGAGTTATATTGTTGTTGTTTAGTTACATTTGTGTGGGACGGGCACAGAATTCTTGGGGTAGTTTATCAGGGCCGAAAAAAAAAGACCTCTAAGGTACTTTAGAGAGGTCTAATTTTCTGCTAGGCTCTGATGCTATTTTTGTGCAAGATCTGAGCGGGTGTGCGTGAGTGAATCTTCTCTGCCCTCTGTTTTAGTCTCATTCTTCCCTGCTGTAAAATTGTCTTCGATCTGCGAGGACGAGCTTTTTTGAACACTGCTCTCCTATTTCCAATATCTCCAATAAAAATGCTTTGAAAAAGGCCGGCAAGAGTTGACGAGAGTATTTGCAGGTTTCATTATGTGGACGTGGGCTTGCACACATTTTGATTGTTTGGGGAAAAAAAAAATCAATGACAAATATAGGAAAACAAAAATGAGTTGTGAACGCTGAGGTACAGTGTTAACTTACCTGGGTGAGCAAAGAAAGAGGATGTTCTCGGCTTCGGGCAAATAAATCATCTGCCCTTTTAACCGCAGACAGCTGATCTCCACCCCTGTCAGCTCGTCCTCGTTCTCCACCGTCTCCACATTTAGCAGACCCTCCTGCCAGGGTTACACCACCTTTATGAATATTTCATTGAATGTTCCTCTCAAAGCGGGGTGCAACTTCACCTCGCTTTTTTATTTCTGAATTAAAAAGCTTCTTTCTTTTTTGGGGGAAATGCACTGCCAGACAAGTCAAATTATTTCTTCTTAAGATAGACTTCAAGTTGAGATTTTTCATTTCTGATAATTAGGGTAACACACTGAAGATTGGATCTCAAATTTGGAGTGTACTGACTGTTGTCAATCATACCAAATTGGGTCTAGAACAAGCCTTTTGTTGTTAAGTTGAAAAAGGTGCATTTAATTCTGGCTAATTTCATCGCTAAACAGGCTGCCAATAACAAGCATGTGATGTGCACGTATTATTTTTGTCCACTTGTAGTGCATCAGCGAATGAAATTAGAGTTGGCTGTTGTGCGCTCAGGTTAGCGGCTGACTGTTAACTGGCTAACTGTTTGCCAGTATAGGTGTCAGTTGTGAATGTTTATTACGTGTGTATTTTTGTTGCCGTTTGTTCAATAAAGCTTTTGAAAGTGCACAAGTGGCTGTGCTCGAGCCTTGGCTGCTTGTGGGGGAATTATATAAAAATATTCCCTCAGAAATTCTAAGTAACTTTTACAAGGAGAGTTTTGAGTACGTTTTAGAAGTTTTTTTTTGTTGTTGTTTTTTTTAAAGCTATATAAGCATCGAGGAAAGAACTCATGGCCTTCAGATTGGGTGACAGCCACTCTACCACCTGAGCCATGCCAGTCCTTCTCTATGTTAGTATATCGCTGGAGTCAAGACCGGTTTTGGTTCCATTTTGCCACCAAGCAGTATAGTGACAAACAGCAAGAGTGGCATGGCTCATGTAGTAGCATGTCTGTCTCCCAAGCTGAAGTTCGTTCCTCAACGCTTACATAGCTTTTTTATTTTTTTATTTTTTTCCCCCCAAGTAAATATGACTCCCCTTTTTTTATTACAGTGTATGGTCCAAGTAGTTGGCTATGCTACATTAGCTTAAACGCTGTTTTGTGTTGGCGATTGTCGATGTGCTGGTTTACGCCGGTTCTGCTTAACAGTAGACACGTTGCACTTTATCTTCCTTTTAAGTGTTCAAGTTATTTGATTAATCTTGGTAAGCAGACACTTTTTAGAAAACTGTTGCAACAATGACAGTTCTTACACGATTGTACCTTGCTTCGCAAGACGAAGACCGTGTTGATGTGGGAAAGAATGCCATGATAGCTGAAGTCGATGTGCGGGCGGACCAGGGAGAAAACCGACGGGAGGATGCAGGCGCCAGGTTGCAGCTGAGAGGCAGGGGAAAATTAAAATATGCATAATTCAGACACTCCAGATTAGAAATGATTATGTACAGAATCCAGCTGTCCAAAAGGTCAGCGCTATAACGGCCGATCGCCCCAAGATTAATTATTGCGGCTTAATGGCAAGCAGACCTGAGGCAGCACTCGGTAAATGGCGTTGCCGCACTGCGTGAGCATCAAGTCTTTGTCGAACATCAGGTGAAAGGGGAAGGCCTTGCAAAAAGTGTACGGGCTGATGCGCGTCTCCTGCGTGCCGTTCTCCTCGAAGCCGTCCAGGTCCTCGTAGAAGGCCTCTTCCTCCGAATCCTTTTCTTCAATCAGGAACTTGATGTGATCGCACTCTTCGCTTTTGGGCTGGATCATCTGAAGTGAAAGTTTAAGATGAAACTTCTTCATATTGTTGCAAAATTGAGTGAGCCTCATTCGCACCAATTCAGTTCCGTATGAATGTTATCGTGTTTCCACTGTAAATGATAGCAAAATATCCAACTGGAACCGACCCACTTTTCTGTATCCCTTTGTGTGGTTACGCTTCAGTACTTTTGAGGAGCTACACCATTGGGGGGCTCCATTTTTTAATCCATCCAGCCCACTCAGCATCTCATTTACATTATTATTATTATTATTATTATTATTATTAACTAATTTGCTCCCAAAAGCGTCTAAATACGTTCTTTTTTAAATGTATTAAGTATCCCAAGGACGTATTTATACATTTGTTTTTTTTGTTTGTTTTGTTTTTAATGTTAGAGCATACAGAAGGCTTTGATGCAGCCTCTCAACTGCAGAGAATGGGTAAAAAAAAAAAAAAAAAAGTAGTAATTGCAGCTAAAGAGTTCCCTAAGTTTTACATTCTGCGGAAATCATTTTGCCCACGTGCTGTACATTTGATAGAACTGGTATAAAGTGATGACTGATTCAAACTATAATGTGGTTCTAAGTAAATTATCTATGTGACTTTGTTGTCCTTGCCGTCTTTAAATAAATAACAATATTATTGCAATATGTATTAATCTCAAGTACATGCCGCCGATGACATTAATCAGTGTTGGCATAAGGCACACTGACGTCATGCTGCCGTCTCTGCGCCCTGTTTCCACAGCAACCGTGGCTAATATTTCCCCAGATTGGGTCTCGCATTAGGAGCTTCTGCCTTTTTTTTTTTTCTTTTCTCCCTGTGCTTTCATTACACTCTCACACACACACACACAATGCTGAAAAATATATGATCTGTCTGTATAAAATGATTAGGGGGCAGCAGTTGGAGAGCATGGTGGCGAAGAATGTTCCCATCATGTTATGATTGTTGGCTTATTAGCATATATATGGGTAAAAAATGATGGATGAAAATAGTTGAAATAAATGGAGTCATAATGGATGGATGGATCTTGAAAATACTCCGAGCGAGAGAGACTATTTCTTTGGTCTAAAAATATCCCCCTTGTCGCAGACATTTTCCAAAAACTGTCTCTACACCTTGGCCTTTCTGTGGCTCATTCCTCAAATCATATCGACTCTCTCTCTCTTAGACAGGATCCAGGAAAATACGGGCAAAAAAAAAAATTGCATGCAGACCTTCATCTCGATCTCTGTGCCATGGATTTGCTGTGCGACCGTTTTAATGATGCCAATCACGATGTCCTGCAGGCCTTCTCGCTCCGAGTAGTAGTGCAGGATAAGATTGCTGCCCTTCTCCGCATCCGTGCAACGGAACGAGGGAGCCCTCATACCGGGATAGATGGTGCCCAGGTGGTCGTGGAGGGCGTCCAAATTCTGAGGGGAAAAAGAAAATCATAAACAATCAGTGGTATTCCAATATTCGGGAACGGCAAAGTCATTCAGTGATTATAGTCACGGATTTACTGGTCAGCACTGTGTGATTGACTGGTGACAAAGTCAGTTGGGATAAGTAAAAAACATTCTTGTATTATCGTCAACGGTTAAAGATATTATTCATTATTTAATGAATAATATCTTTCTTTACCATCTCGGACAGCAACCACCTGCTTGTGGCAGGCTTTCTAACATCTCAATTCGGAAGCAGATTTTTACCTGAAGGAATTCGCGAACGTTTGATCCCAGCACCCGCAAGATGGTGTCGTATCCTGACTCTTGGCAAAATTCAAAGAACATCTTTCCGAACATCTGCAGGATGTCTCCTGCATCAATTTCTAGAATGCAAAAAACAAACAAACAATTGAGACCTCAGTGGAGCATTCGCTTGTGATGTCGTCCAATTCTGACTTGGTTCATGTGATGAATTTACACTAAAGTGTAAAGGTTGGTGGTAATACATTTTCACAAATACCACACAGAAAATACTGTTGATGTACTCTAAATGATAAAATTATGTCTTTATAGGACACTCAGGCACGTGGTGTAATGACAGCCACTTCAAGAGCTGCATTTACTTTACAAACCTAATTCAAAATGTCTAATAACAAACGATCAGAATGTGTCCCACTAGGCATCCTCTAATTGATCGTCACTGTAAAATTATGCAAATCAGAAAACATATACTTTAATGTAATGTAATCAATCCAGCTCTCTCCTCTTTCATAACTGCTAACAGGTTAAGGGTTGGGTGACAGGAGCTATGGTTTTATTGGGGAAGATTTTGTTTGGTTATTTATAGGCATGTAACAAAAAGCGTGATATCGTGATATTAAAACTTCCACAATATCGTCGCCGTCATGTTCACGATATTTAAATGCAGCACATCTGTTAGAAGAGCCAGGTTGATTTCCATTTGTGCAGTTCTAGCACCCTCTGGTGGGTAGTTTTATGGTGCAATTTAATTTCATTAGAGATGTTTTGGCCCTTCTATGTTGAAAATCTACACTAATTGTCAGATGAAGGGGGACATAATATGCCTGTGAAACAAGTCAATATGTGGAGGAACTCAATGTGTGGCATTAACAACATAACAATAATAATAATAATAATAATAATAATAATAATAATAATAAAACATTCCAAAGACATGCATGGCAGGTTAATTGGGCGCTCCGAATTGTCCCTAGGGTGTGCGTGTGCGTGTGAGTGTGGATGGTTGTTCGTCTCTGTGTGCCCTGCGATTGGCTGGCACCCAGTCCAGGGTGTCCCCCGCCTACTGCCCAGAGCCAGCTGAGATAGGCTCCAGCAGCCCCCGCGACCCTTGTGAGGAATAAGCGGTCAGGAAAATGGATGGATGGATGGATAATAAAACATATAATAATAATAATAATAACATAACATTGCTGTTATGTACAAAAGCACAATATTGTGCTTTTTTTTTTTTTAAGTATGAGCTTTTTTTTATTACAATATTGTGTCCTTTTTTAAATATCGCCAGCCACGTGATAATTATCGTATTGTGAGCTTCATATCGTGATATCATATTGTGACGTTTGGATATCGTTACATCCCTAGTTATTTATAATTGTATTTTTAGAAAAAAAAATTTTGTGTTGTGTATATGTCTTGTTTCAAGTACAGTTTGTCTGCATCACACTGGGACACTTACTGAGAACTTTGCTGGCAGCGGCGACAAGATCGTAGGTCTTGGTGTCATCGTAAATGATTCGAACAAGGAACTGACCCTCGATGTCGAGTTGCGCTTCCCTCCTGCAGGGGATGAAATTCATGTCATACAAGAGGTCCATGTGTCTTCATTTATTTTACACATGAAAAGGTGCACTTTTGATCAGGTTTAAATTAGCAGTTACTCATGTGCATCGCTGTAACTACAGCATCATTATCGAACAGAAAACGTAATGACGTAATTAGTTCTGCTTAGACTGAGAAAACAAGCTTGATTTGTGGGCACTAGTGGCCAGCTCATTAGAGCTTGTAGCAGGTGAAAAAACATACCATACAAGGTTTTCTATGGAAAATCCAGATTAATTTGTCAATTATTGAGCTGATCCAAGTTTTAAAAAACGGGAGAAGAAGCAAGGTGATAAATTGTAAACGAGATATGCTGCACCGAGGAGAATAACAACTTTGGAAACATTTACACAAGGCAGCTGCTGCTCTTAACTTTCGCTTCAACTTTTTTTTTTTTTTTTCCTGTTAGGGTCGCAGCGGGTTCAGGCCGCGATTGGAGGGAGCATGCTAAAAAATGTCATGTTGACATTATACTGCGATAGAAAAGGAGGCGCTCAAGAGCAACACATTTAAATGCCACTTGTAGCACATTCTTTGCAGCAACCCTCAGTGTTTTCCCACAGCTTTTTTTTTTTTTTTTTTAAACAGCTTTGGGTTTTTTTTTTTTTAAACATTTGCAACAATTAAACCCAAAATAAGACACATTGTTTTTTTTTGTTTTTTTAAGGCAAGAGCCTGCAAGTTTCACAAATTAAAACAATTAACAGGCATCTTTAACGGAATAGCTTAAATGCAAAAACGTCTGGATTTTATATAATAAGCTTTTTTTTTTTTTTTTTTTTTTTTTGGAGGCGGGGGATAATTTAATTGCCAAACCAGCCAACTCAAAGAAAATAGTTCATAATAATAGTTTATTTCAAAACAGACAAGTCCAAAATGCTCCAAACTATAATATTACACTGAAATGATAAGTATCATGCTTGGTCAATCAAAATCAACTACGATCTTTGAACCTTAACTTTCTTTTAACCTTTGAAATCTAAAATTAGTCATGGGAATTTTGGCTCTTTTTCGAGAGCTACTTCTTTAGTAGGGGTGTGAATTGCCTCGTACCTGACGATTCGATTCGCATCACGATTCACAGGTCATGATTCGATTCGATACCGATTAATCCCGATACGAATTTATAAGTGATTGTTGCGATTTTTTTTTCATTCAAATTTAGAAAATACTAATCAGTAAGCTTGTAGAGTGTAAGATTTATATGAAAATGTATTATTTATTTATCTGAAATTTCAGTCTTATACAGGTTGTAATCTGTTTCATGTTTGAACAGCATTAAAATAAAATGTTAAGGCTTAATGTTCCGTTCATATAACATTCTTCCATGCTCAAGGTGTGAATCCTAACCCGAAGTCAGAAGTTTTGTTGAATTTTTTTCCATTAAAAATGGAAGTTTAAAAATCGATTCACACACAAAAAAAAAAAAAAAAAAAGGCAATGATGATAAGACGTTGAATCGGTAAGACTACCGAATGAACAATTCTGAGCTCTTTAAAAAAAAAAAAAAAAAAAAAAAAATCGATTCAGCCGCCTATTGAATCGATTCGAGATTCGCGCGATGTAGTATCGCGATATATTGCCGAATCGATTTTTTTTAACACCCCTATTCTTTAGGCTTGGCTCTCTCAAAGAAGCTTCTCCCAAGTAGCACCTCAATTTTTTGTGTTGCTTCAAATAATTTATGACCACATGATGTTTAAAATGAATTGAATATCCATTATTTATATTGACTTTAATAATTTATGTACTCGGAATGCTACAAAAAAAAATAGTAAACTGCAACTCTATTTGTAGAGCTATTTCCAAAAATAACCGCAGTTGTAACAAAGTGCTGTGCATAAGATCAAACATAAAGCACAATATATATGTAATGAAAGATATAGGTATATAAAGTAAACTACCCTCCATCGAAGGTTCTCGGTGCAAGATTCTACTTTTTCGCGTTTTTTTTTTTTTTTGTAATCAATACCACTACAATATTTTGGTCTTTCATAAAAATTTGGGGGCGGCGCGGTGCATGAGTGGTTAGCACGTCCGCCTTCCAGTACTGAGGATGCAAGATCGAGTCCAGGCTCCGGCCTTCCTGGGTAGAGTTTGCATGTTGTCCACATGCCTATGCGTGGGTCTTCTCCGGGTACTCCGGTCTCCTCCCACATTCCGAAGACATGCTTGGCAGGTTAATTGGACGCTCCGAATTGTCCCTAGGTGTGCTTGTGAGTGTGGATGGTTGTTCGTCTCTGTGCGCCCTGCGATTGGCTGGCAACCAGTTCAGGGTGTACCCCGCCTAATATCCGAAGACGGCTGGGGTAGGCCCCAGCACCCCCGCGACCCTTGTGATGAGCAAGCGGTTAAGAAAATGGATGGATGGATGGATGGATGGATGGATGGATGCTTTCAATTTAGTTTAGATTTAAAGCGGATGTATCATCACATCAAAAATAATTTCACCAAATTAACAGGCTTATGATATAATACTTTTCATTATTATGTTTTAAACAAATATGTGACATTATTAGGAGTCACCTAGGAATTTGTTAAGACTAGTTATGTTCAATAAAATGGTATTTTTCCTGGTGTGAGCCTGTGGTTTGCTCTTGTTTGTTAATCATTAAAAGCAAGCGTCCAGTGGGGCCTGCACGTCTGAGCGCACTGCCTGCTTCCACTCAAACATTTTTATATGCCAACCCGAGCGAATAATAAGCATAACAATCATAAAAAAGCACGACAATAAACACTCACTTGATGTCTTCCCACACTTCCGGTCCGTAATTCCTCAAAACGAGCAGCTCCAAGGCGTGATTCACAAAGCCGTACTGTAAATACATGACAAACAATAACAGCACACTTGACCGCTTTCCTGACGCGTTCATCTCAGTTTCACACGCTTGTTTGGACGCATTAGTCCAAGAAAGTGGACATTTTTAAACGGTACCTACCATGTCGGATTGTATTCACCTGTTAATATGCCGAGTAATAATGTAACAACCCGGACAAGAAACGCTACGCGAAAACGTCGCCGCCTTGCCAGGCGTAAAACACGAGACACAAAATATACGTACCATAGTGCCGGCTGCTCTTCCTGTCGCTCCTTCTTTTTTCCTTTTTTCTTTTTAAGCAAGAAGCGTCGCTTCGGACAGAAACGTCATCGCTCAGTTCCAGATGCTGTCTTCGCTGCGTCCATACCTCCTCGCTCCATCAGTTTTTGATTGGCAGGACACTTGTCCAATCCAGCGTCCAAACGGTCGTTACGTAACAGCACAGTGGGCCAATGAGAAGGCAGATTTGTTTGTTTAGAAAGATGATGATGCTGAACGCCAGCCCCGGCACAGTTTGAGCTCTGCTGTTTCACTGGATACACTGTTATATAAATTCTATACACCGCTGTTAAAATCTGTGGTTTTGTGATGTAAAAAAAAAACAAAACAACACACACACAAAGGAATCATTTTAACATATTTCCTACCATTACCGTAGTAACCTATTCCTACTTAAATCACCAAATAAAATTACCTTAACGATGTTAATTGATATTACTTCATCTCACATTGATGTTTGTGGTGCAAAATATATGCTTTGGACTCAGGTTCATTAGATTTTTATTTATTGCACTCTTGTTTGCACTACAGTAACAATTATAGCACATCATATGAGTGAACGAAGGACATTCATTGTATTCTTGTTTTGAATGCGCATTGTGCAATGAAAACAACATAATAAATAGTGTATAAAGATGTGTACAGTGAAAACAGTAAAAATACTTTTACTAGGAAACTGCAGTACTGGAATGTATAATGAATGTATTTCAAATATATACTTTGATGGAAGATTTTGTGGCTTGCATTCATATTGGAAAAAACAAAAGTGATCAACTTTTTTTTTACACAAAAATGTGCGATCCTGCTTCCATAAGGCACCTGAGTCTGCTCTGTCAATCTTGATTGTAGATACAGTGAAAATATTGAAAAATCTATCTTCATGCGTTTGTCTCTAAACCAAAATATAGACAGCCAATTCAGTGTTTTTGTGAGCTTTTCCCGGTCATATCAAGGTGCAAGCAGGAAGTCCGAAAATTACAAAAGGGGGCAAACGCTGCTTAAATATTTACAGGAAAAATATTTATAGAATTTATCTCTCATTCTAGCAAAACCATCAGGTCAATTTAACAAAGCAAAAAGCACATCAAATCTATATATTATCCAATGATGTCACTAATACGTTTTGGCAGCATTTATGTATTGCAATCTTTAAAATAAAATTTAAAGAAAAACAGTCTTAAGAAAATCAGTGCCTTAAATTAGAGTTTGAAATGATCGAATGAACTCATCCTGCAGTGCTCGTACAGATGGACAATAGCACAAGACTCGTGTGATCATAAACTCATGTCTTGATATTTCAATGAAAATAACATTGCACTCGCATGTCCCATCTAAGATCCCTATTTTTTCGACTGCTGCCTTTTGGTCTGGAATATTAATTTAATTCAGTGCTAGCTTGCTCAGATTGGAATTAATGCTGCATTCAAGATTGCTGGGAAGGTGGAGATATCGTACATGGAACCTTAAAAGGTCAGATTGCAAAGTAGTAATAAAAATGACAACCGCGATTAGCTACTTATTGCGTTGTTGTGGTTGTGTTAAATTGCTACGATAACCGATACATAACATTGCCTCTATTGAGGAACTTCTTAAGTTGAATGCTTCAAAATTGGTACAATTTAGAGTTGAATATACCGGTACACACCTGGAAAATTAACATTTACTCAAAACTTAGAGAGAAATAATATAAATGTGTGATGTCACACTTATGTGAGTACTGTAGTTTTGCTCCATGTGTCACGGGTTAACTTCTTCTACAATGTTCAACCACCAAAACATTGCCTGGCAACAGTATGACCATCGAATGAACTGACTGTCATGGGAAAATGTTGTTTTTGAATGACAACAACTTGGAATTTAACCAATGTCACAGAGCAAAGAGCAGATTGTGTAAAACTTTGAAAATTCCCCTGTGTATTCTATTTTAAATCGTCTCTGTGAATTTTGGGGTGAATTGATGGTTGGGGTGGATTTACAACAGTGAACTCTCAGATGGGAACTCAGATGTTGAGGGTCAAGTCGTGTTTCCGAGTCAGAAATTAATCATGTCTGACTTCCCAGTTTTCTTCAATGCCTCATAATTGTACAGTGGACCTTTACATATTTGCCGTTTGTTATTGATGAATTCAACTTTTTTTTTCTTCTATTATTTACTGAAAAACTCACCTATTTGTTATTTTTCTCGACAAAATACTGTATGAAAGATATTCTTATTGTATTCTCATTTGGCAGCCATAAATACATCAAAGTAGTTGTCTGCTTAAACAAACTTCTACTTGAAACGAAACAGCAGAAGGCAGAAGGTTGTTTTGTTTTTCGATGGAAGTTTCGCCCACACATGCGCTCGCTCACTCTGCTCCCAGGCCCCGACTCGCCCGTCCAATCGCAAATCTAACAGCAGCTGCCTTAGTCAGTGGAAGATGATGGCTAGGATAACAGCACTCTTGATTGTTTCAACAAATTAGGACCAAACAAGGCTTAAAAACCAGCGGAATCTGTAACAACAGCTGTGCGGAACTTCGCTCAACATACAGTATCTACCAACGCCATTTTTTTGTGGTCACTGTGTGGAACTAATTTAACGTCGGTCCATTGGCCAGCACAGGCCACCCCAGGGCATTGACACCATTGAGGTAGCTTTACTGTACTGTAGTTGTGAGGGTACTTTTAAGTGAGCGTCAATTATTTGCGGAAATTAGCCATCCGAGGTCGGGCTCTGTCCCTATCCCTCACAAATAGCAGGGGCCCAAAGCATTTTGAAATGACCCCCAAGTGAAACAAACACTTTTAGCGACATCAATATCTGGACAACTGTAATATAGAAGCACTGATGAGTGTTCGTAAGGAAGAGTCAGGAGCCTCTCTGCAGCAGCTGGACTTCATTTCCACGTCAGTTGTGAAGTTTTGAAGGAAGCCTCTAAAAAGTAACAAACACCAGGAATGTCCTCTGGGAAATTGGCCGGAAGCTCCTGCCTGCTCCTGGGAATGAAAACAAACTCTGGACGGTCCTTCAGCAATCTAGGATGAAGCGTACACAAATAAAACATGAATCAATGTGGCAACTGACTGGACACCCGAGGAAACACAGCGCTCGTCTTGACTTTCAGCTTCCTGTCTGGGACACGTGTTCTGTTCCTTCGGTAACCTTGCAAATGGATGACGGTGTACAGTATAAATTATGAAATGTGACGTAAATACGAGTGGAGATGTCACCTGTGCGTTGTCGGGCTGATGTTGATTTTTCGAGGTTGGCTGCACGACTCAAACTTGTTGGCCAGGGTGACGTTATTTCCGAAAAGGCAATAACGTGGCATCCTTACTCCGACTACACCGGCCAGCACTGATCCGGTGTGCAGGCCGATGCGCATCTGTAAAACAAATACATTTCTGACATGAATCCATCCATCCATCCATTTTCTTGACCGCTTATTCCTCACAAGGGTCGTGGGGGGTGCTGGCGCCTATCTCAGCTGGCTTTGGGCAGTAGGCGGGGGACACCCTGGACTGGTTGCCAGCCAATCGCAGCACATGAATCTACCTTGTTTTTAATTCCACTTTTCAACAATGTCCTCAATTAAAGAGATCCAGTTCAGGAATTGAAGAAATTGTATTTCAGGCTATGCCAGAAACATCATAACGTATGGCATGCCTTGTAATTTGCTTCTATGTAAAATGAGAATATATTTATCTTCTAAAATGAACACAACATAGAGAACAGTGTTGTTAACAACCCTGCCAAAATTGAATGATTAAGAAAAACAACACATAGAAATTGAGAAATTGAGATCACTAATGCTGTGGGCGTTTAGTTTAGTTTAGTTTAGTTTAGTTTAGTTTAGTTTAGTTTAGTTTAGTTTAGTTTAGTTTAGTTTAGTTTAGTTTAGTTTAGTTTAGTTTAGTTTAGTTTATTAAGAGCCCCATTAGCTCCTGACATCTCAGGAGCTAATCTTCCTGGGGCGTGACCTCTGAATGCACACCACGCGGAAACATAGCTACTTCATCTAGCTAGCATCTTTTTATCTGAAAATTTGAGCCATGTAAATATATCCGGTTAAAACCTCCCGTGGCTGGTATACGTACAGTATATCCCAACCGGTCACCGCAGAGCTTTCCATGCTGTTATGAGAGGCGCTAACCACCAGCTAGCTCACAAGCTAACACTTTTTTGTGGCTTTTTTTTTTTTCGGCCAGTGGATATCACAGTCACATTCTCGCTTGATAATTCAAATAGTGATACTGAACTCTTCTGTAAATTGGTAAATTGTGACATTCAGGAAAGATGCATTTTCAGGGTGTAGGTATATCATTAGGGATGTAACGATATCCAAATATCACGATACGATATTATCACTATATATGAAGCTCACGATACAATTATTATCACGATATTATGGGGAGGTTGCCGATATTTAAAAAAGGTCACAATAATGTAAAAAAAAAAAAAAAGAGCTCATACTAAAAAGAGCACAAAATTGTGCTTTTGTACATAACAGCAATGCATATAAACCTCCAATCTCTAATAACGTTTAATATTGAGGCACTTACTCACCTAATGCAAGCACACATTGAGTTCTTCCACATATTGACTCACTTCACAAGCATATTACAATCCTCTTCATCTGACAATTAGTGTATTTTAAACATAGAAAGGGCAAAAACATCCCTAATGAAAATTAAACTGCACTAAAAAAAACTAGCCACCAGAGAGTGCTAGAACTCCACAAATGGATATTAACCTGACTTTTTTTAACAGATGTGTAGCTTTTAAATATCGTGGCCATGACGACGACGATATTGTGGCAGTTTTAATGTCACGATATCACGATATTGCCATTACCGTTACACCCCTATATATCATGTTAACTAATTGAATGCTGTGTTGATAGAAATTAGCTCAATAACTCGCAATTGTGCCAGATAATCACTGACTTGAACAAAGGCACTCAAGTTCTCATATAGTTGGGGAGGGTGGATCATTAAAGGTGACAAAGTGCATCAGGATGCCATTTTAGCCATGTCCAAACAAAAAATAAAACAGGAAAACTGAAATGCTGAAAAGACTGAAAAGTGTTTAACGCTGTATCTCTGCAATTAAGTACAACATAGTTCGTGCAGTCTTTGCAGATATTTTTTGACAATTATTTATAGAAACAAATCTCTGAATTCACTTTACAGGAACTATAATTGGCAAATGCAATTTTACTTGGTTGGACATGTCTCGTTACTGCTTGCCTGCCTCGGACACACCCTTCAGTATGGATTTCTATATCGCCAAAGGAACAATTTATTAGATTATAAGGGTGATATGGTTTGTGTATTTTGATGGCAGCATTATCCAAAAACATACTCTTGGTGTCTGGGCCAACACAGAAATGAAATGAAATGAAATGCACGTTACAGTCCACATGCATTAGGTCCAACTAGGACAATGATCAAATTTAAGATTTTGGTTTTTCACTCTTCTACCATTGTAGTTTTCAAGTTTCTAAATGGGGGTGGATTTTTCCTGGTACGCTGTGGAAAGTGGTTCCTCACCTGTATTGGTTCTCCAGTTGGAGTCTTGACTTCATCAGAAAGCTCCATCATTTTTAAGGCCATGAGTGCAATCTGGACCGCATGACTGTCACTCTCTTTATGTAGGCCACCAGCTACACAATATGCATCCCCAATGGTCTCCACCTGGAGACAGCATAGTACATTAGCATGTCTTCGTCTTACACGGCAATCGGTTGTATAACTAAAATCCACGTCCACCTACAGTAGATAGTTACCATTGCAGTCTTTTGCTCGCCTGCGTCAACGTAAATGTTACAGATGGATTGAAAAGATATAGTCATTAATAAAAAATAAATAAGAAATTATCAACAGAATGAGGAGTATCGTGAAGTGGAAAGCAGTCTGTCTTCCATCCTTCAGCGCAAGACAAGCCAGCAGCCATAAAATTTCAATTCTACTTCATCCTTTGCCGTTTTAAAGTCGTCGTCTTCTTTCATGTAACAGGAGAGCACTCGACAACTATGTGACACAGACAAAGTGGAACTATTTTTAGACCTACACGTGGAGTGGAACAGGGTCTTGAAGGAGCTTCCTCGCATCTTTACGATCTATTTGTCAAACATGCCGCTATATCTCTTGTTAAGGCTTCGCTGACATGTTGTTTATAACATCCAGCCTTTGGCAGGCATCGTCGTTGCCTGATACGCACACTCGGCGTCAGTCTGCAGGTATTTGATGCAAATCACTTCAGCGTGCAAATCTGACTAATATCTGCTATTTTCGATTACATCAATCTGCAGTCAAAACTAAAAGGAAATGGTGCTTTTTAAGTCCTTATACAGCTACGTAACAAAACTGTACGCTGCAACAAAAGGTGTTAGCCACCAGCTAGCTCATGAGCTAGCAGGCTGGGGTTTCAGCTAGCTCATGAGCTAGCAGGCTGGGGTTTCTGTGGTCTGGCAGACGAGCACAAGGTCAATCTGCGCCGCCAAATCCTCCTAATTGAAATACCGACATAGAGTTTTTTTATTTATGGCACCCAGGGAAGATTCATTTTCAGGGTGTAGGCTTATAGCTAGCTAGCTAACTGCACACTGAAGTGACTGGTTGACTATAGTCAAGTAGTCGACATCAACTTTACCACTCCACAATGATTGACGTCAATTAATAACAACACATAACACTTCCAGAAATCAACAGGCGGCGCACACACATCTGAAAAAGCACCCGCTAATGCTAGCTTACAAGCAGCCGTAATTCCTCATGTCGGCAGTCACAAAGTACAACAAAATCCATCATGTAACAGTAAAAATACAGATAATATACTGTAGTGGTAGATTAACAACCTTTATTGTAAAAATGAGTGATTAAAGATGCCAACAAAAGCATACAAATAGTGTGTCAGCCTTCTTCGCGCAGACAGAACACACACGTTTGCTCCATCCCACTCATCCAATCACAATAAAAGGTTGGAAGAACGGTAGTGGAGGCAGGCATGATATAGCCATTGATTTGATTCATTTTTCATCAACACGTTGTCTGGTTTAATGTACAGTATTTCAAATTAAACATCTACACTAGTAGAAATAAAACTGATTTTCCCCATCGAGCTGAACTAAAGTGCAACTACTCTATTCCAGTCCCCCAAATATGTCTGTTTTTAAAAAAGAAAACAAGCACAGTTTACAATCATGTCTAATTGTACTATAGTTTTTGTGTGTTCGCTATGCGCCTTTAACTCATTTGCTCCCAATAATGTGTAAATACGTTTTTTTTATGTTCTGTGTCCCAAAGACGTATTTATACGTTTTTTTGTTTTTGTTTTTTGTTTTTTTATGCTAGAGCATACAGAAGGCTTTGATGCAGCCTCTCAACTGCAAAGAACGGTTGCAGAAATGGTAGTTATTACACAAACGGCCAGCAGGTGGCAGCAGAGCAAAGGAGATCAACCAGAGCCATGTAGAAAAAAAGCTAAATTACTTACAATTTTGAATAGATTTGTGAAAACTGATGAAACTTAGACTCTTCTAATGCTAATTGCTGCAAAACGGAAACAGATAGAAACATGTTTTTTTTTCTGATGAAAGAAGAGACTTTAATCTTTCTTGTGATAGGTCCCATGCTTTTTTAGCAATAGAACACAATATTCTGTGGGCCTTGCAAAATCAGTCAAAATCCAGTAAAACAGCCGGGAGCGAACGGGATTGCTTCTGTGAAAATGGCTGGGAGTGAATGAGTCGGGGTGTGGCCTAAATGCGTGACGTCAGAAACTGGAGCCGTGTTGGCTGTTTAGTCTTTTGTGCGCTCGTCAACATGTGAGTTGTGGCAGACAGCAGCTCCTTACGAGTCTTATTTTGTATTTGAAGCTGACTCGCGACTTAAATCACTCGGTGGAAACATGAAGGCACACAAACTTACCTTGTAAACATCGAGCTCCCCACAATGGTGGTCGAACCTGGTGTACAGCTCGTTGAGCATGGTGATCACTTGCATCGGCGTGCAGAGCGAGCAAACGGCGGTGAAGCCCACCAGGTCAGAAAACAGCAGGGTTACCCGCTCAAAATTCTTGGCTTGCACCGTCTGGCCCTGCCACAGTTGCTGAGCGACAGTGCCGGGGAAGATGGAGAAGAGGAGGTCCACCGTCTTCTTCTTCTCTTCCTCGAGCGCCTGGTGCGCCTGCTCCAATGCCGCTTTGGCCTTGCCGAGACGTTTCTTCAGGCCGTCCTGCGCTTTGGCCTGCTCGCCGACCAGGACGACGTCACGTAGCGCGTTATGAATTGGGATGTCAGACAGGTAGAGGCCGCGGCCTGTTAGCTCCTCCAACTTATCCACACATGGCGAGCCTAGGAACAAGATCACGTTGGACTCGGAAACGTAGATCATTTGGCCCTTGAGGTCCATGAGCTGAAAAGACAAATCAGTCGGATTTTTTTTTTCTACTGTACAGTTTGGTTTACTTTGTTCAAGATTGTTTTTCCAGTGTCCTTTAAGACAACAGAACGCACAAATCAATAATCTCTCTCAGGACGTACTGTATGACTAAGAACACAAAGTATTGGCAGCTCGACAGTGTGCAACTGCGTCAGCCATGCCAGAGTAGAACATTTATTTATATTGCAGCGGAATGCTATTTCTAAACATGACAAATGCCAGCCAACCTAAGTCCACTTTGTCTTTTCCCGCACTATTCTGATCCAGTTGCGCTTCGCACATTCGGATACATTCATGCCAGTGTCCGGGACAGTGACAATTTCCTTCAGAATACGGGACTGCCAATGAAAATTAGCTTAACTTATCTAACTTGGGACCATTAATATTGAGAAATGCTGAATAATGTGTGTTGCACCTTTCAAATAAATAAATTAAATTCAAGCCGGCAAATTAGCAAGACGACTTGAACTCCTCATTTTATATCATCTCGGTTGGAATATAATTTAAAAATCACTCACAATATATATATATTAGGGGTGTGAATTGCCTAGTACCTGACGATTCGATTCGTATCACGATTCACAGGTCACGATTCGATTCGATACCGATTAATCCCGATACGAATTTATAAGTCGATTGTTGCGATTTTTTTTCATTCAAATTTAGAAAATACTAATCAGTAAGCTTGTAGAGTGTAAGATTTATATGAAAATGTATTATTTATTTATCTGAAATTTCAGTCTTATAGAGGTTGTAATCTGTTTCATGTTTGAACAGCATTAAAATAAAATATTAAGGCTTAATGTTCCGTTCATATAACATTCTTCCATGCTCAAGGTGTGAATCCTAACCCGAAGTCAGACGTTTTGTTGAATATTTTCCCATTAAAAATGGAAGTTTAAAAATCGATTCACACACAAAAAAAAAAAAAAACAAAAAACAAAAAAAGGCAAGGATGATAAGACGTTGAATCGGTAAGACTACCGAATGAACAATTCTGAGCTCTTAAAAAAAAAAAAAAAAAAAAAAAAATCGATTTTTTTTTAATCGATTCGAGAATCGCGCGATGTAGTATCGCGATTAATAAATTTGCACAATGCTACAAATAGCTGAGCTGTAATCAATGCATTAGCTTGTGTCTTTGATTTTGCTTCTCTGTACAGTGTCTCTTTCCTTAAAAAGTCATGACTACGTTAACTGTTTCTAAATTGTCTTAACTGTATTTTAATTCTGTCCCTTAGGGACAATAACATAAATTGTAATACGCTGGCAAGAATCTGAAGATGGATTACGGCCAAACTTTATGTAGTCCCTTTACTTTCCTCACACTCTAGAGCAGATGCACCATTCGATCTAACGGAACATGAAGAACCTCTCGTTGCAACTCAGTCAGGGGTTACCTTGAGAATTATGGCCGTTATCTGGAAGTTTTGTCACATCGGAGAAAAACAGCTCTTCTGACTCAATGCACCTTCTCCGCTTGACTGGTTAAACAAGTTGGATGGATGACATCTGTTTTCCAAACGCGAGCAGGTGCACGGGGAAGGCCCTGTCTCAGATCATCTCCAACGCAATTTGTATGCTTTCGCAGTCAGTGTGAATACATGGGGAAAATGTTGCTGCTAAAAAGAGCATCCTGGCGCTCTGCCGTGGCTTCTGCAAAGGACTCATACCGTAATTCTCTGGTGGAAAGATGCACAAATGCTGGTCATTACGCGTGATGTAAAAATACTTCTGTAGCATGGGTCAATAGATGCATGGAAGTATAAGAGCAGTGACGTTTACATCGTGTTAGCTTTGCCATGCTCGGTTGAACCTATTTTGAATGACAGTTTTATTTACAGTACAGTAAAGGGGATCGGGACAGAGCCGTGACACAAATAGTGAAAAAAAAAACCGCACTAAAAGGTTTATAATTGCCTGTAGATGCCACAAGATGGCGCCAAATATTAAAAAAATAGAAATTTCTATCCTGACTTCAACATGCACTGCTAAACTTGACTTAAAAGTCTACAAACAAAAACGTTTTCTCAGTTGCAAGGCATCAACTGGTCCTTGTTTTCCCCACCAAATTTGGTGTATGAAAGCGCTACAATGATCACGGCGCCAAAGCACTACTTTTCAATTCTCTGTAATTTTTGTGGAGGCTATCCTCTGTCCTATGCTGCAAAACTTGCCTATTCACAGTTTTGTACATTTTGACATTCTAAGATACCACCTGATGGCGCCAAAGCCCTGTCTAAATAGGAATTGGTCTCAAGGAAGTAGGCCTATGTTGAATTGATATTATTGACTGAGATGTATATTGTATGTCAGGCTAAATTAAGCCTGTTAGTAGAAATTACAGGGACTCTTCATCACATGCATGCAAATGCACACTTCCAGCACTTTTTTTTTTTTTAAATCAAATAATCTGTCAACCATTTATGGGTAACGTTCTAAAATGAGTCTGAAATTATAATTGATGGGGATTATTGTTTGTGGTTTATTTGTGAATTGAACTATTAATATAGTTTTCTGGGGCATCCATTGCTTTTTATGGTAGGCCCCTAACCCTTTTGAATAGTGGGCGTTGATTTATTTTCCTATTGCCTGACTGAATGCCTCTCCTGCTTTCAAACAAATAGGTATCAATGTTTACTCAGAGACTTCTCAGTTCTTGTCATGGCGACCAGTTGCACCCGTCCATAAATAGCGCGAGGCCGACTGAGCCTTTGATGGAGAAAAGGCCTCTGACATTTGCCTGTGATCTCAGCTGGTGGCAGAATCTTGATTTCCACCTTGGCGCCGCTAATAAGAGACTGGAATTCTGGTCCTGGACGTACCTTTCCCGTGTTGTCAGCTCCGGAGACCCCGTGCTTGATCCGAAGGACAAACTGGGTGTTGAGCATGGTCAGGATGCCTTGAAAGGTGCATTTGATCTGAGGGCACACGATGGAAAAGCGTTCTTGGAACGTCGACGCTCGTCTGATGCCATCCTTCCTGCTCAGTCTCTTCCTGAGCCCGTGTCCGATTTGCACCAGAACCAGGTCCTGGTCCAGGATAAGATGGAAGGGGAAGATAGTGGAAAAGAGAGAGGTAGGAAGGGTCCCGGCCGAGGTCGCCCGCAGAGGACTGGGGCTCAGGTTTTTATCGCCCTTCACAACCACAGTGTATAAAAGACTGTGCTGAGGATTGGATTGAAGGATGCTGTCTTTGGCACAGGGGGGGTCCATCAGCACATCCACGCTGGTGTGGTAGAGCAGACGGGCGGCTGCCTTGATGACCCCAGGGAAGAAGAGCTCGGTGGTGGGGTGAGGGTTGAAGAAGTAGACAGTAAGCAGACCCGGATCTTTGTCTAAGCACAGCACGGATGCTTCGTTTAAACAATCGCCTCCATCTGCTCGGGGCGCGCTGCTCTGCTTCAGCAGCACGTTGAAGCTGTTGAGGAAGTCGTGAAGCGCGCCCCCAACCACCCGCAAAATGTGGCCGTCCTCCTCGTAGCACGTGTGGAAGAGCTCCTCGCCGAGAGACACTCTCAAGGCTTCGATTGGGATGGCTGCGGGATGCAAGCAGGAACAAGTTGGAATACACTCATTTGTTGCCTGCGGTTCACATTTAATATCTGTGTGTCGAGTTATTCTGACAGCAAATTGAGACTGGTATACATTCAATATACTGATGTTTACATTCCAGTACAGTATCATTTCTCCAGGGTTGTCTCATGGGAAAATAAAATATTTACAATAACACTCACTTTTTGTGAGATATGGTGCATTACTGTGCAACATCTTGCGACACCATTAGCTCTGGTATTTTAACAACTTTTTTTTGTAAGTCATTTTGACATCCATCCATTCATTTTCTGTCCTCGTCAGGACAGCGGCGCTGGAGCCAGCTGGATACTCTTTTTACATCGCGCCCCTGGTGTTCAAACTAAGACACTACAGTCACATGAACCAGCGCATGACGTCAGAACGTGATGACAAACTTGTATTCTGTAACTATAGGCAAATTTGAAGCATTGTTCTTGTATTTTCCTTCATTCTTTGCACTTGATTGCATTCCTTGAAAACTGGTGGTGCTCCCAGATACTTGGAATGATATTTACTTGGCCACTCCATATTTGTGTTTTATTTCATGAAATACCTGTTGTATTTTTTTAAAGGAATTATATCATTATTGGGATATAAAAATGACCTACTCAAGATATAAGATTTTGTCCATATCATTACAACAGAACAATAGGGCACATACAGTATAGACGATGGACAATTTAGAGTCTCCAAATCAACTTTTGGGGGAGAACCCTCCCACTATGTCACTACATTGCCCTATTTTTAACATTGCATAGTAGATAATATGACAATTTGCAGCACAAAAATGTAATGTCCATAAAACAAAAAGAACAAATGAAATATTGATTAGCACCTGGATAAAATTTTCAGCAACAGGAATGTATCAAAGGAACCACTTCAAAATTGGATTGGCACTGATGAGGCCGGTGTCTAGATTGATTTTCTCATGAGAGTTCTATGTCCAAATATTGACTTGTAGTGTGTCTAATTTCAGTTTACCTGTTTTGGTTGAATGAGTGTTCATCATCTCCGTTAAATGCTCTGGTTCTTCTCTACAGTCCGTGCAACAGACTACAACGCTGCCAACACAAGGATAAAGTTACATCAATCAGCAATGGATTTGACAGAAAACCCTGATAAGAATTGTTATAATGTACAGTATAACAATGATGCAGAGTATGACAACGACGACAGACTAATCTGAAATATTTATGGAAACAAAAAGCAACACATCTGCATTTATTTGGCTAATCTGCCCAAAACATAACAAATTACTGCCGTGATCACTCAGACATAAACAGTGGATATAAAAAGTCTCCACACCCCTGTTGAAATACATGTTGTTGTTTTTTTGTGATATAAATCCTCTCACAACTCTTACGTGTGCACAGTTGCTGGAATGTGGCTGACTGAACTTCAACTCAAGTCAGAGTGTACCTAATGTTGTGTCCAATAATCCCCCCTCCATCATGGGGGTTACGTTAGACCACCCCAGCAATAAGTGCAATGCAAAACATGAATGGTAATACTGCCATGCACGCAAGGCATGTGTTAGTGAATTTACGGCACTTACTTTTTAAAGGTTAAACACAGTTTTAAAATATTACAAACACATTTGACCACTTATATTGAGGGTGCGCAAGAGGAGTGGGTATCACAAAAATATTGTACAGTATAAACAGTAGGCTATATGATCCCAGTGTGTTTTCAATAAACAAATCCTGTTTTTTCTAAATTGGCAAACTTATCATCACAAAATGTACATCAATAATCATGCCCAAAGATGCACTTTATAAAATGAACCTATGGGCAAAGAAAAATAAAAATAAAAATCAGGATTACAGATTATTTGACATCAAATTTAGTCTGGTCATAAAATAGGATAAGATAGTTTTTTGGCATTTTGAACACAGAAAAAAAGTTTTTAATTGATGTTTGTGCATGATTAAACAGGTATCCCCACCCCCCTTCTCCCCCTTAGTATACCACATTTCATAAGCAACCAATGTACATTTTTTAATAAAGCAAAACTGAAGGAATTTTTTTCAGTACGGCTGACAGTGGAATTACACCCAAAATTGTAACTGTAGAATCTTAAAAAAATAATACTAAAATAAAATTAAATACCCAGAACCTGTGATGGACATTGATTTACTGTATTTTTAGTTTTTGAATTTGTAGATTTTTTTTATTTTTTTTTAGCAGCATCCACCATGAACCTTCTTGTTCTTAGCTCATGTCGATCATCATTATTAGAAGACAGAATCTGTTTGTTTGGATATAATATTTATACTTGTGATTGTTTGTTGTGTTGTGCACCTTGTATGCTTATCTGTCCTGTCAAAGCACTTAGGAAACACGTTTTAAGGCGCTAATGACAATAACAATTATTATTGTTATTATTGTTGTTGTTGTTGTTATTGTTACTGTATGGTCCTTGTTGGAGTTTATTTTAAATGTGAACTGGCCCCTGTTGTTTTCCACCCTTGCTTGAGTGTGCTCTCACTGAAATGACAACTACATCAGATACCTAGATGGAAGTTCTACACCAGGGGTGCCCAAGTTCGGTCCTCGAGAGCCCTTATCCAGCCTTTTTTCCATGTTTCTCGCCACTAACACACCTGATTCCTGATCAGGATCGTTATCAGGCTTCTGCCAAGCTTGCTGATTAGCTGTCATTAGATTCAGCTGTGCTGAATTAGGGAGACATGGAAAACAGGCTGGGTAGGGGCTCTCGAGGACCGGACTTGGGCACCACTGTATCTACACCAAATTTAAAATATTACCTTTCCGATTCCTTGCTTTGTCTCATCATTCTTTGGAGGGCAGCGTGCAGCCTCTGAAACTGTAAAGTTAAAGAGAGAGGCGTCTTTTAATTGGGAGGGGGTTGGGGTGGTGGCTGGTGGGCTGATAAAATAGAACAATCCTAAAATGGCAGCCAATTTTTTATTTATTTATTTATTTTTAAAGCTCCTTCTATTTAGCGCACGCTTGCTCCCACCTGAGGACACGCCAGTTTGCGAATGCTCTCTCCGAGGGTATGTAGGTTGACTTTGGCTCTGCTGCTCCTCTGCGCGGGTTCGTGCGCACTTCTCCCGCTGCGCGCCTCCGAGCTCTCCCCGGCATCTCCTCGCCGCGCATCCTCTTCCTTCTCCTTCTCCTTCTCCTTCTCCTCCTGCCGCTGGTTGCTTTTGGAGAAAGGACACTCTCCGGATATCTTCAGCTCCTTGAGCCTGGCGCAGAACATCTTCACCGGTGCTGCGATGTCCTCTCCTCACCATACAGGCGCTGAGCTCATTGTGCATGCAGACAGACGCGCCAGAATGCCATCTTCTGGTGCGCGCATGTTATTGTTTTGTTTGCATCCCTTCCTCGCTAAATCTTCAACCGCCTCCTCCAAGGCGTGATGCGATGTTCTCCTGGACTCTGCTTGTGTGGACTGATGGACGGTGTAAAGCGATCAGTGCCAAAAAAAAAAAAAAAAAGGAAGGAAGGAAAAAAAAAAGCCAATGAGCAGCAGCAGCAGGAGGGGGGAGTGGGGGGGTAGGCAGAAGAGCTGCAGGCCAATCCATGCTCAAGCACGGCTGGTGAAGCTGAGCGACCTATCAGCAAGGACATGTTATTTCCAGACGACTTCTCACATGCAATACACTTTTCTTTTCTTTTTTGTGACTTTGAATGCATTTGGCTGCAGAATGGAACGAGCGGTTAGCATGCCTGCTTCACAGTTCTGATGTCCCGGTTTGAAATCCCAGCTCCGGCCTACTTGTGTGGAGTTTGCGTGTTCTCTTCAGGCTTCCTCCCATATCCTAACTCACTTGCTGGGTAGCTGTCAATTTTCAGCAGATTGGGTTGCTTTTACCCAAAGTTGGTTTGGAAATTGATGTCACCATTTTGGACATAATCTGTACTCGAGTTGAGGCAAATTTCATGGAACATTAGACTTTGAACACAGGGATTGGGGTTCAAATCCCAGTTAGGGTGAACAGTACACCCACAGAAAAGGGGTTGCATTATGGGCATCTGGTGTAAAAACTGTGCCAAACAGGTCATGTGAATTTGTAGTGGCAACCCCTGGCAGGGAAGTTTCTTCTTCTTCAAAAATGTTCCAAATAAAATTAGCATATAGCATAACCACAGCTGTACAGATATCTTGGTAACCCATTTCTTGCTAGCTGCAACGCATTAGTATAGATAGTCTTTAGTCCTTGTTGGATCAAAAACTTTACCCAACATGCTGATGTGTCAACTCCTCCACCCAATACGCTGGGTATGAATAACTCAGCTGTGGCTCAACACAAATAAGATTTTAACTAATTATTCACATCGAGAGGCATGGAAAAAACTTGATTAGACGAGAAACAAAAAGAGTTGCAAAGAGAGACAGTGGGAACAGAAGTAATAATCCGACAAAGACACACACACTTCTCAGGAGGCTTATATAGACAAGGTATCAATCTGATTGGTTGTGGCTAGACATGTGGGCAACAGGACTGACATGGAATTATCTGATTGGGCGTTGACCAGGTAAAGGGATTAAAGATTCTTGACATCACATAGCCCTTGACATCACATACCATCACATAGCCTAAAACCAGTTGAAACTAGATGCTGGTTACATCAGTTCAAAACAGACACTTGTTACATCAGTACATAACAGACACTTGACCTCACGGTTATGAACCCAACTTAACAGGTCATGAACTCAAACTTAACCATGGCGTGACCCCAGACATGGCACCAATTTTGGTTAAAAATCGGACTGACCCACTACCTGGGTCAATTTGATCCAACTTTCTATTGTTGTGTTGTTGTTGTTTTTTTAACCTAGTAGTTTCAAGAATATAGACCTTAAAATAAATATCAATAATAACATAATTAAATGTAATTTAAAGATTTGGCTATGTTTTGACTCAACAATATTCAAGTACTGTTTTTATTTAAATTATATTATATTAAATTAAATTATATTAAATTGTATTTTTTATTTATTTATTTATTTTATTTATTTATTTTTTTATTTATTAATGGCATTTATGTTTAAAATTTGCATAATGTCACAATGGCTGACAGTAATACTAAATATTAGGGGTGTGAATTGTCTAGTACCTGACGATTCGATCCGTATCACGATTCATAGGTCACGATTCGATTCGATACCGATTAATCCCGATATGAATTTACAAGTCGATTGTTGCGATTTTTTTTTGTACTTAAATTTAGAAAATACCATTCAGTAAACTTATACATGTACACTGTAAGATTTGTATGAAAATGTATTATTTATTGATCTGAAACTTCAGTCTTGGAACTGTGAGCCACTGTATTTAACAAACAGGTTGTAACATTTTTCATGTTTCAACAGCATTGAAATAAAGTATTAAGGCTTAATGTTCAATTAATATAACATTCTTCATGCTTAAGGTGTGAAAGTTAGACGTTTTGTTGAATATTTTTCCATCAAAAATGGATGTTCAAAAATCGATTCGGCTGCCTATTGAATCGATTCGAGAATTGCGTGCTGTAGTATCGCGATATATTGCCAAATCGATTTTTTTTAACACCCCTACTAAATATGCTTTTTAGGAACCAAGCCTCTGAGTTATTTATTTTTTTTGTAACCATGCTAAAAAAACAAAAGCGCTGAAATTAAAATCTCCTGATGATAAAAGTTGGTATGTGTGTACCCCACTATAGACAGGTACAGTCAGACATGCATCGTTGTGCGATACATGAAGTACCGCTGAAAAGTTCGAGGACACTTTGTCATTGAGAATCATGCGGAAGTGTCTCCAAACTTTTCATGACAAACTTTTACTGTACGGGACTTCTAATCTTGTGCTATTTATTCTTTTTTTCTCCTGTATATATATATATATATATATATATATATATATATATATATATATATATATATATATATATATATATATATATATATATATATATATACCTTGCATAGACATCTGTCACGAAATTTCAATCTGAAAAATAATGCATGTTCACAATGTTTACATCTATCCAGCTAAGTGTCATCACACACAAGCAGAAGATGTATGTGATGCTTATGTCTTCCTTCTGGATGTATCGTGTATGTGCACATTGTCTTCCCAGCTCACAGTATGATTCTTATTCTGTATATTCAACCAGGGCACGGATCTTGTTTACGAAACGCGGAGAAGATAGCAATGGCCCTGTTGCAAATCAAGGTCGACATGGTGAGATTTCACCAAAGATAAACAGCAATAGATTCCAGTGAGGTCAATGTCAAGCAAAGCTGGTTCCTGATAGATTGTGACGTTTACAGTATAGGGCGGTCCTCCAGACATATTTTCAATAAATCCTCCTCTGTGTTATTGTTTTTCAGCTGAGCAACATTATGTTATGTTGTTGTGAAGCAAATGTTATCGAAGAACGTAACATAAATCCTCACATAGTGGCCTTCACAACAATTAATTATATCCACTTGAAGAAATTAATACCATATTTCAAATTGACACTTCATTTTTTTTAGGATTTGATTTACCAACAATATCATGTGTCATAAATATCACAACACATACTGCCGACAGAGCAGCGTCATATTTTTTTTCATTATGTTTTATTTTGACTGTGTTTTTAAATTGTTAGTATTAATTAGTCCATAGAGCGTGTTTGTTTGTTTTTATTTATTCAAAAGTGATCATTTTAATTTAGTTTGTATTATTTTTAGTATTAACTAACATGTATTATTATTATTATTATTATTATTATTATTATTATTATTATTATTATTATTATTATTATTATTATTTAACTAATATAGAGTGTTTGTGGAACGTAAACTCAGAAGTTGAAGAACATGCAATTGACAAAAATAAAAATGAGGGACATTCCACTACAATTATAGTTAATTTTAGTTTTAGGAGCGTAACAATTTTATTTTTAGTAATTTCATTAGTTTTTGTCCATGTGCAGGTGTCAGTTCACTAGCTTGTGTCAGTAGACGCACATCTATGGGACTTAGTTGCTTGATGTGGGGTGACTCCCAAAATCAGGGGTCACCAACTCCAGTCCTCGAGGGCACCTTTCCAGCATGTTGAGGATGTTTCACTCCTCCAATGCACCTGATTCAAATGACCGGGATTGTTATCAGGCTTCTGCAGAGCTTGCTAATGAGTTGATCATATGAATCAGGTGTGTCGGAGGATGGAAACATCCACAACATGCTGGATAGGTGCCCTCCAAGACTGGAGTTGGTGACCCCTGCCGTAAATCGCTATAAAACTCTTATGACCTTGCAAACTTCCTGGGCTCCTCACTTGCACTCACTTCTATAAGTGTTTAGAATTTAAGCCACTCCCACCACTCCTAACCCAATGTCGTGTTTGTTTGTTTGTTTGTTTTACTTGTTTATTTTATTTTAATATTTTTTGTCTCTGTCCGCTTTTTTTTTTTTGGCAAATAATGAGCAATTCTTCTAAAAAGCGGCTTCAAGCTGTTTAGTGCTTCTCCCAGTTGAAATTAACTGTCAAAAAACTGAAAATAAAACTAGAGGACTTACACATTGTTTATTTAGATTACAGCATAATTCAGGCTTGGTCAACTAGCTTAATGCTAACGCTAACACATAAAAAACAAACAAACAAACAAACAAAAAACACAAAAAAAACAGTACACCTCTTCTTACCATCTTCTTTTCTGCGTATATATACATACAGTATATAAGCAACATTTCAACACAAGAGGTGTGGCAACACGTAACAATTAAAATTCTTATCCTCTGCGAGGAGCTGAGAGGAACTGAGGAGAGCTACAGGGCTGTCTTATAGTGCCCCCATGTGGTCAAGGTGGGCACTCCAGAAAGAGAAGCAAAATGGCCATTCAGTTGATGCAATGTAGGTGTTTTGGGGTTTGTTTGTTTGTTTGTTTGTTTTTTCCTTTGGTCATACACTGACAATTATCCATCTTGCTGTGTTGTCCTGCATTTAAAAGTAAATTGTTTTAATTAATCAGTTAGTTATTGGTCAGATGTATTTTATAATGTAAATATTATCAGAAAAAAAAACACATTTGTACAAATAATGGCCTGCCCCTGATAAATTTCTGGTCACTATGCAGTTTATTAGGTAAATACTTCTGGCCACTTTGTGACCAAATGTTTAAAAGGCAAATAATTGACAAACACATTCCTCAAAATCACTCTTTTTTTTCAGTAGAAATTTAAAATAATTGTAATTCCCGAATTTTTTTTTTTTTTTGCTGTTTTGATGGATTTAGAGCTCCTATTTGTAAATGCAGTGCTACTATCCAGTTACTCCAATCCTGTGTCCACTCAATCTGCCTGGTCTTGCATGCATGGCTGCCGTGTTGTCGCCCGAGGCAAACAGGCAAAGCACTAAGAAAGACTTTCACTCTTCTCTGTTATAGTGCCGAGCGTATTACTACTCATGTTGGTTTTGCGCTACTAATAGACAGTAAAGGAAATATTGTAAATGTTAGTGCAAAAAAGGAAATGTCAATGCATGTTTTCCCAGGTTGCATAAGAAGAGTGACATGAGCATTGATGCTGGAATAATTGCATATTGTATGCCTCCATCGTAGATATTGACCCATCAGTCACGGATGTATACAATAGATGTATAACCTCCCCCTATTGAATAGAACTATATCAACAATATGGCAGCCTATTGAAAACCCCATAGGTTCTGTAGTCAGAACACATTGTTGTTGTTGATATTATGTATACATTATTAGTATTGGCGGCACGGTAGTTGAGTGGTTAGCACGTCCGCTTCCCAGTTCTGAGGTCTCCGGTTCGAGTCCAGGCTCGGACCTTCCTGGGTGGAGTTTGCATGTTCTCCCTGTGCCCGCGTGGGTCTTCTCCGGGTACTCCGGTCTCTTCCCACATTCCAAAGACATGCATGGCAGGTTAATTGGGCGCTCCGAATTGTCCCTAGGTGTGTGTGTGTGTGTGTGTGTGAGTGTGGATGGTTGTTCGTCTCTGTGTGCCCTGCGATTGGTTGGCAACCAGTCCAGGGTGTCCCCCGCCTACTGCCCAGAGCCAGCTGAGATAGGCGCCAGCAGCCCCCGCGACCCTTGTGAGGAATAAGTGGTCAAGAAAATGGATGGATTATTAGTGTTTATGTGACTTGACAAGACAAGAACTCTAGTACGCCTACCCTGATTTTTTTTTTCTACTTCTATAGCCATGCATCCATTCTCTGTACAGCTAATCCCAACTGGGGTCACGGTTGTGCTGGAGCCGATCCCAGCTGACTTTGGGCGAGAGGCAGCGGACTTTCTGAACTCTTCAGCTAATCATCGGTCACATTCAGTCATGTCCATAAATATTGGGACATGGACACAACTCTCATCTTTTTGGCTGTGAAGACCACCAGAATTGATTTGAAATGTAACAAACCAGATGTGCATTTACAGACTACAGACATCCAAATCAGGTGAACGGTGCAGGAATTGACAGTGTGAATATACAGTATGCGTCCCATTTTTTATGCAATTAAAAGTAATAGGACAAATCAACAGCAACATCAAGTTTTCACGTTTTAATGCTTGTTTGCAAATATTTGGCAGCCAATTACAGCCTAAAGAATGAATCACCGGACGCTGGATTTCATCCCAGGTGATGGCTCTGCCAGGCCTCTACTGCAACGCCCGCAAACACCTGAGAACCGCTTTACTGTATGTGGGGGAAAACAAGGAGTTATGTGAACATTGTAAAATAATTGTTAAAATGTATGAATTTCTGTTGTAGTCAGGAGCTCTATTTTGTATGAAAAGAACTTCTTATATCGACAATGTTTACATTTGAAGCTATTCAGTCGTTGTTGCGAAATTTAGATGAACGAAATTAACGTTTACTGTTTTCCTAAAATGACGAGCTACCTTGAATGCAACACCGGTGGGAGGGGATATCGAGGCCCAATCAAATGTCGCGTAAAGGGACACGTTTATGACTGTTTAACAGACATGGCAGCCTCCTGTGAATAAACAACCCAGCTTCGTGTTTCTACTTTTTCCCAACAAAACCTGACTATGGTGGGCATGACTATTATTTAAGAGCTCTCATGTTACTGTGATCATGTTAACCCAGTTTGTTTATTGTCTCGTAGAAAGTCGTCAACGGGCAGCACGTTGTAGCTAGCTTTCCACATTGTGAATGTAAAACTTCCACGGCCAGCTGCTGTTTTGTTTTGTTGTATTTCAGATTGGTGATTCAAATAGCTTCGAGCCAGGAGACATCATCCGTATGAGAGGACCTCTCGAGCTCAAATGTCTCATGGACAGCACAGATGGTATGATAGAACGTCATTCTGAGTTAATTAAAGGTTTAGTGTCTCTCAAATAGTATATTATCCACTGAGTTACGGAAGCCTGTGAGGGTAAACTGATATTATGTATAACTCTGGCTTTGTCCCACATTCATGGTAGATCATAATGAGATTGAGAACATGCGCTACAGAAAATGGATGAAAACAGTTCAAATATTTGAAGAAATTGACATTTTCATCATCCAGATGTCTCAAATACAGTATTTCAATTCAACTTTATTCCAGACTCTAAGTCCAATACAAACGAATGACAAAATATACACCATCAAAGAACAATAAAAACAATAAAAACAGAGGGACGGTTATACAGTCATCAGGCAGTCATACCAATGTTTCCACATCCTAGACTGATACCGTACAGCACTACACTTAATATCAGTCAAAGACAGCACAACTTCATTCATAGTCCTATTCATGTAACAATGTAGCAAGTAACACAAAGTCATGTTTTTTTCCCCCTTTTTTTCAGTGACGCTTATGCACAAAGCCATCTCAAGAACATTTGATAACCTACGCTCTCAGGTCAACTCAGAATCCATCGTCCTTAGAGTCCAAGACAGCCCAGTGTTTATTTGGCCAAACAAACATGTTTATGTGACTCCGAAAGAAATAAATGCAAGCTCACTGTGTGAAGAACTACATAAATGGATACAGTAAGTTGTTTCTGTTGTTATCTTACATGCATTCCATTTGTTTCTATTCTATTTTGCTTACATTTCAGGATAGATGAACAAGAGTTGGCTGGCAAAAAGTCTGCGAAGAAGAAGGGCAAAAAGAACTTGGGAGCAGTATGTGAACATTTTGTATTTTGTCATTGTCTTTACTGCTCTATTAGAAGTACCACAGTTTGAAAAATATGTTTGATTTAAATTTCTCATTAGATGTCATAAGTACAATTCATAAGCACTAAATGAATCGCATATACAGTGCAACAAATGTAGCATGTAAGGCACGAGATGAGACTTTGATTTTGAGTACCCGTAATAATGTATGATAGCTAATCATACAGAATGACAATCACATTATTAATTTGTTTGCCATCCAGAGAGTGATTAGCTTGAACCTGATGATGGAGGTCACAAAGCCAGGTCCCCTCCCTGCCCCCATCCTCTGCAGAAACATCCAGAAGTCCCACTTCCTGTCCACAACCCTTCCCATGGACTGTGTTGTTCACATCCGCTCCACTGACACCATCAAAGAGTAACCATCACAATTAAAACATTTTTGTTTTTGTTTCAAAGAACAGCTTAGAATTTACAATTTAAACACTCTGTTATCTCATTATACAGTGCCTGTGAGCGCTTGTTGGAGGCACTAACACATCAACTACATGAGATGGAGCGAGAGACACTGCACCACATGAAGGGAACTACACTATCGGTCCCGGAGCCTTTTCACTTTCTGCTTCCGGAACCCAAGGGACTGGTGACGGTGGTTTATCCTGCTGGGGTGCCCGACAGCCAACTGGAGAACCAGCGTAAGGTACATCAGTGAGAGTGACCCACACGTGATGTACTAGATTTACATTTTGGTCCTTACGCTGCAGTCATGTACTCTACTGTATTTATTGTGTGTATGATCTAATCTGTTGATGATGGAAGAAAATTTTTAAACAATCAGAAACACCGCTTTTTGTATTTTTTTTTTTTAAAATTGGATTCTTGAATATTTTTACTTTCCCTGCTTGGCTAGGAGTTGCATGAGCGCTTTGAACTACCAGAAGACAGGCCCTATTTTAGAAGAGCCAATGCTTATCACTTCCCCAATGAACCCTACAAAGACGGATACCTCCGAAACCCTCACCTGGGCCTCACGCATCCTACCTTGGACGATGGAAAGGTAAATTTATTGAAGTATTTATTCAGACACTCTCTGGAATGGCAGTCTGATGACTTCTGTGTTTCAGGTGTACTTGGTACAGGGGCTGTACAGTTACCACCACTACATGCAGGACCGCATGGACGACAACGGCTGGGGCTGTGCTTATCGCTCCCTGCAGACCATCTGCTCTTGGTTCGAACAGCAAGGCTACGTGGAGCGGTCTGTGCCCACTCACAAGGAGATCCAGCAGGTAATGTGAATGGGACCAAATTTATTTATGCTGTTTCAATAAGAAGAAAATACAATTTGCAACTATTTTTGTATTATTATTTAGCAAATATTTGATTTTTTCTTTCTCCATTCCCGTAAATTGTTAGTAATTTTCCATAAATTGTTAGTCAAAAAGTTTGGACACACTTTGTCATATCCTCCTGACTACCAGCAATTCAAATTTGTCCTCTGTGGTGGACCTTTTTAAACCTGAATATCTCCCACCCAGTGCATACAATTGAATTAACTCCGTTTGTGCTCTATAGAGGACATTCAGAGCTTTCCAATGATACCACATGTGTAGGGCTTTGCTACCTTTGGTTGCATCATAAAAGAAAATGGCTTCCCTCAATGCAAGAACTATTTAGGGAAGAGGAAAAGTAAGTGTATAACACTTTTTATTGAACAAATTTAGGCTTTAAATGTTGTTAGCATGTTTTCTATAAGACTCTTAAGAACAGATTAAAGTATTGTTTGAATTATTTTAACTGTATTGGAGCCTAGCATTTAAGTTTAAAAAAAAACTTAAATCTCTGTAGTGGACACATAGCTTAAAAATAAAAACTTTTTTTTTTCCTCAAAATTTCTTTTGCATTATTCCAGTTACTTCACAAAGGTTGGGGAATATCAAAATAAACATGATTGGACAATATTTTTTTTCCCTGGTAGTCAGGAGGATATTATTGAAAAAAAAAAAAAAATCATGTCCAAACTATTGACTGATATTTTGTTTTGTATGGTTTGAAGGGTTCAAATGTGATGCTAACCCTTGACAGCAGTCTGCCATTCAAGTTACCGTCCCCAGTTTGAGGCAAGGTTATTATAGTGAAAACTAACCAAATTAAAAAAATAAATAAAGAAAAAAAATAATTTAAAAAAAAACAACTAAAATTGTGAAAAAACATGAACTTGAATGTGATTGCTTCTAACACAGCCACATCACCAGTTCTTAGAGGGTGTGCAAACTTGTGCAACCACATTAGCGCAGCTATTTATTTTTACTTGAAAACTCTTGACAGCTTGACAGTTTGTTTTTCTCCAGTTCGGTTGGACAGGTTTTAGGTCACATTAAAGGTGGAGAAGATTTTGAAGTGATTGATTTTGTTATATCACAAAACCCTGACATTTTATCAGGGGGGTGTAGACTTTTTATATCCAGCGTACTACTCTACAGGGTTCAGGAGATGATGACGAAGTGACTTAACATAAGAAACACTGTACAGTAATGTGTTTGCCATTATGTGGCTAGTTGCCATTTCATGTCATATGCGGCCATCTTGTGAGGCATTCCTGAATGTATTTTTTAGGCTTTAGTGGATGTTGGCGACAAGCAAGGGTCCTTTGTGGGGTCGCGTCAGTGGATTGGATCCTTCGAGGTTCACGCTGTCCTCAACCAACTCCTGGGGGTCACGTCCAAGATTTTGTTTGTGAGGTTTGTCCGCCTTGCACCCTTTGTCTGATGGATTTATATTATAGATTCGTGGAATGATGAGTACTCGTACTTTCAGTCAGGGTTCTGATATGGCCTCCAAAGGCAGAGAACTGGCCAACCACTTCCTCTCTGAGGGCACTCCTGTGATGATTGGTGAGCTTCACTGAGGTCTAAACAATTTTCTTGACGTAGTAAATTTAGGGTGTTCATTAGCTACAAGCGTTAGTAATCTAAAATATGAATGAATACATTTTTCACATTATACTAAAATAATGAGATGTACCTATATGTTGACATTTGCCATAAATGTTTTCAGGTGGGGGGGTCTTAGCTCACACCATCCTGGGCGTTGCTTGGAGTGAGACCACCGGGCAGATTCGCTTCCTCATCCTGGACCCTCATTACACGGGCGGAGAGGACTTGCAGGTCATCACAGAGAAGGTGGGCCTCCAAAATCATTGGTGCTTCTCCACATTTCTCCTTTACAAACGTTTTTAACTTGTGTATCTCGTGTTTTCCTCAGGGTTGGTGTGGCTGGAAAGGACCTGAGTTTTGGGATCAAACTGCATATTATAATATGTGTCTCCCCCAGAGGCCAAAAGTAATCTGATGGACAGCCATGATGATATAAAACGAAACATGACAACAACAACAAAAAAGTTGTTTTTATTTTGTGGCACAATATTTTCTACAATATATTATTATTGTCAGCGCTCATGTTTGCTATAGCCGCTTTGGCTCATGATAGTTTTGCCAAACTTGGACTAAACAAGGCATCACAAACAGGTCTTATAATTCTCATTCATCATCAGAATTGTACATGAGTATCTGCAAAGACACATTTTGAAGATATTTGAAATGCAATTGTGTTTTTTGGCATCATAGTTTGTGCTAATTTATGGTTTAAAGTAAACCATTAATTCCCAACCAGTTTGCTGTGTGATGCAAGCTCTAAAAGTGTGCTGTGGGAAATGATCACAGTTCACTTAATTGGTCAGAAAATTATTATAACAAATAATGTAAAAAAAAAAATTTTGTCCATCTAATTTACGAGTATTCCCCGACAAATGGCATGCTTTCTTGCAAGCACTTGGCTCAAATGCAACAGTTCATCTTAATCCTGTCTGGGTTCAGATAGGACCTCTCACAATTTACGATGTTAGTCAATACACACAAAAAATAATAAATAAAAAAAAATAAAAATAAAAACGTTGTTTGTCGTGTTTTGTTTCACAAAGTGTACTGTAACGTAATGTACAAGCTCCACTTGGTGGGCGGGCACGTCCCCCTATGCCCAGCCCATAGAGATGGGTCTGCAGCATAATACATTTGCATTTAACGTTTTAGAACGGTTTTAAAACAGTTGAGTGCATTTTTAAATTGAACTTAGTTATGACTTATTTTAATAACGTTAAGTACACAATGTTATACCAAGTGTCCTACAGTTATTGTATTTTATGTTAGTGGTGGTGACTCATAAGAAATTGTGAAATTGTCCAACGTACAACGATGACATCCATATTCAATATATGTTTAAAAAAAAAAAAAACGATGACCTCTTGTGTTTTGAATACGAGTGACATCTAGTGATCAAATGGTGCATTTGCACATACACGTCATCCGCGTCAGGGGCTGACATTAGCCTTTAAATCCGCTGACATCAACACTTGGGGCATTTGATCAGTGTAATTGACACGCTGATGTAATTCTAAGTCGTCATCAGTGTTCGGCTTTGATTAAAACTATAGTGTCAGGTTTTACAACATGCGTGAGGTCGATGATGCGATTTTTAAATCAGAGGTCGAGCTACCTTCGAGGCTGGTTCGACCTAGCTCGCAGTGTGAAATGTGTCTCGAGGAGGCCCCAATCTGGCAACCACGACCCACGGTAACCGTTGCCAGGAAGTGACGTCAGAGCACACTCGTCCCTGGTCTTCCTGGATTTAAACGCCGCGCTCGACGGTCACCCCGACTGCCATGTTCAACCCAAGTGACTTAGAGGGTGACGTCGACCACTCTTTTTTTGACAGCGACCGCGACGATGACAGAGACCGGGGAGGAGGAGGAGTTAGGAGCGAGGAACATGAAGTGGAAGAGGAGATTCCCAGCGGCTCGTTCGAGGCGCTAGAAGACGACGGGGGCAGCGACTGCAGCACGGACGACACCCGGGCTCAACCAGTGGCCTCGCACTCTGCGTCGGAGGTAGTCAGCGAGCGGTCCTCCCGAGCCAGACTGCCGCCCACTTGCTCCACCGTCTCCAGCCGCTACAGTTCGCCGGGAGGCTCGAGGGGCAGAGGCCGAGAGCCGTCCGCCCGCGTCCCCAGCAGAGCATCCAACAGGATGTCACTGGCCGAAGAGACGGACTACTCGCAGAGGGACGGGGGAAGTCCGGCCTCCTCACCTTTTCAGCACCTGCAGTTTGTGGAGCCCAGTGAGGGCAGCGCCAAGGGGAAGCGAGCCAGCAGCGGCCTCCGTCCAGAGGGAAACTTGAATGCAGGTGCAGTACGACTGTCAATGTATCGGAGATGATCCTTGTTGGATCGACTACAGACTAGTGCAGTCAACTAGTACAGCGAACTTAAATAAATAAGCGTTTAACCAGAACAAACAATTTATCGGAATCAGCCACCTTTGTTGTTTACATTTGCCTCAAATGCAACATAAAATCGCCATTTTGACTTGTAATCTCGCAATTGTCAATAAATGACATAACTGAACAGTAGCCTGATTGAGACATTTTCAACAGTAAGAGGATATTTTGTCTATAATTAATGTGGTAACTTCATTATTTTTTCATGAGCAATTAATACCTTTAAAAACGAATTTTGCCACTTGCTGAAGATGACATCATCGGTGCTGAGGAACCGGGTATTGACAAATCATGGCTCAATTTGCTGATCAAACAGGTGAGCCGTGATTGGTCGTTACCCATTTCTTCAGCACAGGTGATGTCATCTTCAGTCGACAGCAAGTGGCAAAATTAGTTTTGAAAGGTATTTATTGTACATGAAAAATAATGAAGTTAGCAAATTAATTCTAGAAAAACTTTACTTACGAAAATGGTTCAATTAGTTAAGTATCGCTTTATTGCATTTAATAAAATAGGATTAATCATTCTTTTTATGTTCCAGACATGGACTCCTTCACCAGTGGTGGAAGCCTCATGCAGGACAACCTCATCCTTCACTGCAGAGGACGGCCGAGCAGGAAAAACTTCACCTTCAACAACAACGAGGTGCAACGCATCGACCACGAGAATCAGCGACTCCTCCGGGTGCTCTCACGCATTTCTTTAGCGCCCGGCGCCATCGTAAACCAGTTCACCCGCAAGAGCACCACCCCGCACATGTCTCACAGTTCCGTTAACCGCCAGCGGGAGCAGAAACGCATCGATAAGGACAACCAGGTGAGTTCAGCTTGTTTGCTCTCTAATGGCACATTTTCTCATAGCATTGCAAATATTGATGATATGGTAGATTGATGTTGATGTGATACACGTGCAACAAAGTTGATATTGCAACGTATCGTATCATACTATGATCAAATATTGATACGGATTTGTCAATTATTGATACCACAGCTTTTTTGACGTATTGATATAATGTAACTGTTATTTTTAAAAATTGATTAAGTGATTCACATAAAATGGCTTGCTGTCTTTGATTGTTGGGATGTTAATGGCTCAATAAACATTGCCCTTTTTTGTTTTCCTGAAAACATTCTGCCCGATGCCAGCAAATTATCTTATACTAAATCAGGGCCCACTGTCACAAAATGGTATATTTCTGGAAACAATGCTGGAATAAGTCCACTTTAAGTGTAGGTGGTTGTCGAGCTGAGTTCGTGTGAGTGTGGGCACATTTTAAGAAGACACGAGACAGACGTGGACAGATGGCAACAGGTGGAGCGGGTGGTGGCGCTGTGACATCACAGGAAAGTCCAACCTTTGCCATTCTTCTGATTCTTCCCATATAAACTGCACATATGCTTCATGAGAACTAACACAAATGAGCTGTTTCTTGCTATATCTCTATACAGTATAGGGTTTACCACATTATTGTGATCTTGCTATGTTGCCGTGTGATTAGTAATTTATGTGGTCCAGAGTGTCCACTCTTTCAACTCATTGTCACACTGTCTATTCCTGGAGTGCAGTAATTGAATATGCGATCACGGGTTCATTTCTCCAATCACTCACATGTCTCAACAAGTAACATTAGCTCAGTTGGAAAATATTTGAAAGGAGTCGTACATAAACTTTTCAGTTTTGTTGTTTTCACCGACTGACACGGTAAGATAAGTCATGTTGATTGTGAGAAGGTTCTTTGTAAGTTTATAATGGTCGCTCTCTTCGCAGGCCCTCCTGAAGCGGTTGGAGTTCGTCAAGTCCACGCCGGCACTCAAACGTTCCAACCAGCTGACTGACTACCAGCGCCAAGCCAGATATCAGGCCACTCCGTGCGAAGTGTGCGACAACGCCACCAACATACTTCCATCCAGCGGTATGACTTCCTCATCAGAGCACACACACCAAATTGTCAGTCAAAATTTCTTGAATCTTTTATATGGCAGTAGCCATGTTAAAGCTGACATGCATTTAATTCCATATGATATGAAATATAATGTGTGTGAATATGACATGTAGATTGCCCAAATGTAAGATTTGCCTTGTTGCCTTCATCCACAGTGGCCGCCGGCATGAGCTCCATCCGGGGAAGCACCTCCCAGTTGGGAACACGAGTCACCTCGGCAAGCTCCAACGCAACCAGGGCCAAAGCGCTCCTCGCGGCCCGCCCACCTTTTTGTTGTTAGTCTAATGTACTGTACAGCATGCATGCGTTTTCAAGTTCCTTAATAAATGTCTATTTTTACCTTAATAAATAATGGAGTGATTACAAACAAGAGAAAAATTGGCCACAGAGATAGTTTTGACAGTAGGGTAAATAATAGTGATATATATAAAAAAAAAAAAAAAAAAAGCACCGCTTTTTTAAATATGTAAATTAAAATACATTTTAATTAAATTTTAAAGAGATACTTCACTTATTTAGCCCATTATAGCAATAAAAAAAATTCTCATTTTGTCTATAATTTGATACTTTAATTATTTTTCACATACAATTTGTACCTTTAAAAACACATTTTGCAACTTGCTGTCGACTGCAAATGACATCACAAGGGTTCAGGTAATCAATCACAGCTCACCTGTTTTCTAGGTTTGGCCATGTGACATTCACAAGCTGAGATGTGATTGGTTACCCAAGCCCTTGTGATGTCATTTTCAGTCGACAGCAAGTTGCAAAATGTTTTTAAAAGGTACTAATTGTACATGAAAATATCAAAATTATTATAGGCAAAATAATGTTTGACTGCCAAAAATGGCTAAATAAGTAAAGTATCCCTTTAAACACATTTGTGTTTATTTGATAGCAAGTCAAGTAAAAATAATTGTCATTAAAAAAAAAATGCAGTAATGCTGTCATATTGAAAACAATAAATAAACTAGCATTTAAAAAATTCATTTGACGGCAAGTAATTTTTAAAAATTTATAATTATTTAATTTATAAGGTTTGAAATAAATATGGCAGCGTTACTTTTTTTTAATGAGTTCTAATTTTCTATCACATGTAGTTTTTTAAATACACAATTAAAATGTGATTTTAATATATACTGCTTTGTATTCATGTTTTAATTTATTTTTTAAATATGGCGGATATATATATATACATATTTTTATGACAGTTACCATTAACTTGATGTCAAATATGGTATTTACATATTTTAATATAATAGTAATGTTCTGTAAATTCAGGACATTAAATCATATTTGAATTAAATTCCATTTAGAAAAATGTCAGTCCCGATTTTTATTCTTTTGACAGTTTAACTTGCCATAATATTGAAGTAATATTGTCTGAAAACTAAAATGAATTCAATTATTTATATATATATATATATAAAAAAAAAAAAAGTAAAAACTTTTCATTTGACAACAGGTTGTCATGGCAACAAATGGTGAGAAACTGTAAATCTTTATTATAGACAGTTGCTGGTTACAGTTGGCCTGACTTGGCACTCTCTGGCCACTTTATTAGGTGCACTGTGAATGTGTACCTAATGTGGCTGCTGAGTATGTACAGAATCTTTTCGGGGGCTGCCACGTGTTCAAAAAGCATAATTAAGACAAGCGTGCATCCTAGCGGGTTTCCAGGGTGGCCTATGTGTACTTCTTGATCTCGTCGTACAGAACCAGCACGAAAGCTCCGCCCATCCCTCTGATCACATTGGACCAAGCGCCCTTGAAGAAGGCTTTGGAACCTTCATCATTGAGGATCTTCCTCCAGCAGTCGATTGTGCCCTTGTACATGATGTCAGCTGCATGACATAAAATAACAGGACACTATAATTGACAGCAGGGCTGGGTGATAAGGTCTTACCCCGGGATAACCGTGGCGACTGGCTGCTCGTGTTATTTATCAGTGAACTACCAAACCCTATGTCAAAGTCACGTGTTTAGCGACTAGCTCACCTCCTTTGCGACCAGACTGCATCATCATACGACGTCTGACGGTGTCGAAGGGGTACGACACCAGGCCGGCCGCGGCCGTCACCGTCTGGGCGATCATCCAGCTGACCACGATGTGTGTGTTCTTGGGATCGGGAAGCATTCCTGTTAGGGGGGCGGGGTTATTTGCTTAGTCGTTCGTCTTACTGCCCTCAAAATCAAAACATTTGGCATGCCTAAACTAATGTAATCCAACATGAGAGATTAAGGCTTATTTTTGATAGTTGCAGTTGGCAGTAATGAAGTGAACTGTGAGCTGTTCCGTATAGCTAGTTAGCTAGTCTTTGCCACCTGACCTTCGCAACAAGTCTCTTAAACTCACCGTAACGGCCTTGTAACCTTGTACTGTATTTTTCTTTGTATTTGTTTGTTTTATTCATGTGCATATACAGTGTCCTTCAGGGTTTCAAAAGGCACTTACAATTATAACGTGCAGTCGCCAACATATTTTGGCTCACATGTCAGCTAAAGGAAGGTAAAGTATGATCAAAACAACTGAGTATTTTCTGTTAATAAGGGAACGAAATAGCCTGCTTGATAACCACAGTAGAATTTATGAATCCACTGAGACAATTTTACACAAATTTGTAATTTACCACTCCACTCCTAGATAGCACAATCATATAATGCTGTGATTTACCCTTTAGCAAACAACTAGTTGCGCGACTCAGCAGTTGAGTGGTACGTTAACAAATAATTAGCCTACTTTAGTTGTGCTACCTAGCATAGCGCTGAAGCGGTAAATTACCAATGTGTAGTTGCGCTACCTAGCAGAGAAGCAGTAAATTACAAATGAGTGTAGTTATGCTAGTACCTAGCATTGAAGTGGTACATTAGCATTCAGTGTAGCCGCTCTACCTGGCTGGCATATACCTATACAAATTTTAATTTACCTTTTCACCACTTGTGAGCGCAACTACACTATTTGAGTTCACCAAGTCGACTACTTAAAGAACCCGAAAGGTGTTCACTGGGATACATTGTGTGGGTGTTGTTTTCTTATAGGGCTGCAGCTAGCTAATATTTCAAAACAGAGAAATTTATCCCGTTGATAAATCGATAATTGTTTAAGAGTTGATTTTAGTGGGAGGACTCTTCGAGGCAGCTTTTCAGTCGTCTATGGGACGAACCAAAGGACCATTTGTAGTTGTGTATTTGCCCTTGCCTTTAGCTGTGTCAAAGCAGCCGAAGTAGGCGGCCCTGTAGATGATGATGCCCTGCACGGACACATTGAAGCCCTGGTAGAGCCCCTTGAGGCCGTCTGTCTTGAAGATCTTACTGATACAGTTTCCCAGGCCGGTGAACTCCCTCTCGGCCGCCCCCTTGCCAATGTCGGCGGCCAGTCGCGTCCTGGCGAAGTCCAGTGGGTAGACGAAGCACAGCGAAGTGGCGCCGGCCGCGCCGCCTGATGCCAGGTTGCCGGCGAAGTAGCGCCAGAACTGTGTCTTCTGGTCCACGCCGCCCAGGAAGATCTTCTTGTACTTGTCTTTGAAGGCAAAGTTGAGGGCCTGGGTGGGGAAGTATCGTATGACGTTGGCCAGGTTTCCCCTCCAGAAGGACACGAAGCCTTGTTCCTTTGGGATCCGCACCACACAGTCGATGATGCCCTTGTACTGCATGTCAGCTGTGATCTGCTTACTGGCATGCTGGACCTGCACAAACCAACAAATCTCTACTAAAGGCTGAACAATAAATCAAATTCAAATTGACATTGCAACATTGTAGAATGCATAAAGGCTGCAATTCGGGGCGGGGGAGACTCCTTAATATTGATCAGTTGTAGTAGGCTCTTAGGCAATTGTATTCAATTGACATATACCTGTGTCCAGTTAACTCAAATAACCCTTCTTAAGTAGGTTGTAAAAGTCTCAGTGCCAGTAAACTGCGCTGTGACGCCATCAACAGGAATAGACTGGACACGCCGCTGCTCTCATTAGAGATAAAACAGACTTAACAGTAGGACTAGAGAAGCTGGTAAAACATGTGGCAACATGGAGGCCATGTTGGCAGAGGTGACTTTCCCATCAAAAGCTCTTGTGGGCATACGTGGCAGCCATGTTAGCAAGGGGAGAGAGATTCCCTTTAAATAATTGAATGTATAGACGGTAGCTAGCCTCGCTAAATGCGTAACCGACCTATTCACATCTATGGCTGTTTACTGGAGCCAGTCGTGTACACGTCTCGCAGTAAACAGTTGTTGATGTTTTGTAAAATCAACGTGAAAAAGGGAAGCATTGACATTGTGGCTCATGAATGCGACCACATACATAAGCACCAATAACATAAGTTTCGATAAACTTGATTCAAACATTTTCAAACTATTTCAAGCTTTTCCCCTCTTTATTTTTTGTTAAATATTTACAATAATTTTGTACTAGACTGAGAATTTTTTTTTGGCTACGAAAAAGTATTGTCACCACGAGTGAAAATAATGTCAATGCCTTTACAGCCACTCCCCCTCCATTATTTCTTCTGGTGAAACAATATGGTGAAGTATGTCTAAGAACCATATTTCATATCATTCTACATCTTACAAAGATATTTTGGACACTTGTATGGTTCTGAACCGTTTAGTGCTCAGTTGTCACATAGTCCTGTCCTCGAGGGTTGTTTTTCTAGGTTTCGCTACTCCAACACACCTGATTCAATGATCAGGATCATTATCAGGCTCCTGCAGAGCTTGTTGATTAGCTTATATATGAATCAGCTGTGTTGAACGTGGGAAACCTCTAAATTCTAAAACATGCAGGACCGGACTTTGACAACCACTGGTTTAAGTGCCTTTTCCTTCCCCGCCACTCGCAGGCCTGCTTTGGATGTATTTGGACAGCAAGAACAAGCCCATTCAACACTTTTGGGATGAACAAAAGACCATCACTGACCTCTATTTGTCACTTCCTGTAAGTTCACAGGCCGGGTGACCCAATATTTTTGTCCACGCAGGGTCTTCACCACTGAGCGGGTGTCACTCGAGAACGGCAACGAGTATGAAGTTACAGCTCCCGAGTTAAATTTAGCGCTTCGCTTTCACTGCTTATGCTTCAGTCGGGTTCTGAATTCAAGTATGACGCTTTGGCTCACATACATAGACGTGTAAGACGGACCCTTCAATGGAGACGCATTATTAATGTAACTGGAAAACGTGAGCGTCAACAACGCCGTGCGTAAAAAGCAAAAGTCTCAGCTCAATTTACACGTACGACCTCAGCAAGTTTTACGCACAAATGACTAACTTACACGCATATATGTTACGCGCACAAACGTTGGTTGATTCGTTTCATAAGCTGTTCTCACTCGATTTTCACATTTTTACGCACACAAGCAGCTGCTTTTGTTGGCTCCCAGCTCCTTATTGATACGCATGACGCACATTTGGCTTACGTAACCAACCTTTACGCACGAAATAAGATTAATTCATTAGCACGCTATTCTGTAACTTCTACGCCTACACAACCAAATTTGGTTGATTAATTTCAGCACCTGCTTTTCTTTTGCCAGGCCCAGCTCCATACTGACACGCATGACTCGCATTTACGTCACCGTGTTTGACGTACTTTCACTGTTGCTCTTTTGCGCACCACATTTTCTGATTACCTGCAGTAAGAGTTTGACCCTCTCGATGGGTGCCACGGCTGTCTTGGAGATGGCGGCGGCCACGCCACCAGCCAAGAAGTCCTTCAGGAAACTGACCACCGCGTCCGACATGGCTGCTAGCTTAACGCAAGCACACGCAGCTCCTTCAGGAAAGCCGACGTCGCAGCTCCAAGTGGACGATGCGACCCCCCGCGCGTGTCCTAATATATGAGGGGAGGTCGTGTATCGCGAGAGTTAGGTGATGGATCTGTTGCCCGTCGAACCCGCACACGAGACCGAATAAATATCCGAGGTTGAAGTTCACGAGGAAACGCGCCCACACCAAGGGGACGTTTAAAGGACACACGAGGGTCTAAAAGGCACGTTCCCGTAATATGTGCAAACAATCGTCAACATGCAAAACCTGTTCGAAAAGAGGCAACGATGCATTTTGTATTGTACCATTGGGAATGTATGGTGCTTTTTAATATTTTCGAAAATATTTAGTGTCGTATAAGTGACATATAATGTAGATAAATAGAACATCTCAAAGAGTAAAGACGAAATTGAACACACTCAGAGTAAGAGAAAAAACGTGTGGACTATATCTATCTATGCATTTTATTGAGTGTCAAAATACTCAGTGCTTTCTATTTGGCATTTAGTGGCTCTTTTGTGATGCTGAAGAATGTTAAATAGACCACAAAGTCAAGGCATGCAGTGCTGTCAAAAGCACTGTCCGGTTATTTATATAGGCTATAGTCAAATGATAAGGTAGGCCTATAGTTGTTTGTTTGTTTTGTTTGTTTTACATTAGGCAATGCTCATCTTAATTTTAAACACGTGTGGCAGTAAAATAAATAAATAAATAAATAAAACTACTTAAAACATTGTAGGTGTACAGTAAATTACATGGCAACAGATTGACCCAGGAACAGATGATGTCATGACAATTTTGGACATGGCAGTTATAATAATAATAATTTAAAAAAAATGCAAAATTCACATCATGCAATAATATAGAAATTAAAATTTAAAAAAAAGTTTTCCCACGACCTGAACGTGGAGGCGCCACTTGAATGGTGATGCAACACTCGTCACCACCACACAGTGGTGTCAGCTGAAAATGTTCACTTTTGATTGACACGTTCACAACTCATTTGAAGCTTTATTTTTTATTTTTTACTTACATCGGAATAATAAAGTATAAGTTATTTTCTTTCAAAATATTAAGTGTGAAAGTCAAATATACATTGTATAAGTTTTTTGTTTTTTTTTTTACTTCTTCCGACTCCCTTTTGATCATGTAAGCTGTGCTGAATGATGACCATGTATGTAGTTAACCACAAAAAAAACTTTTAAATGTTTTTTATTTTAATTTCAGTATTTCTGTAGCTAGTTTATATGTTCAATAAACAAACTGAGCTGATCTGAACATTGTACTAATGTAAATCTAAAGATATATATTTGATATATAGTTGGCCCCAAACGCTTTTCACTAGACAGCCACAAGATGGCGCTGTTTACCAGTCATTGAACTATACACACCAGCCAGTTGGTGGCACCGAAGAGCTGAGAGGTAACTCTCAAACAGCTGCTTTTACTGGGCGATAAATTAATAGAAATAACATCGCACTTTATTTGGCCTCGGTGTGGAGGAGAATGGGGAATGAGTGGACCCCCCCCCCCCCCACACACACACACACACACACACACAAACTCCCCAGCCCCTCCTCGAGGTCAGAGTTGAAGCTCAGCTGGCAGACACAGAAGGTTTGCAGGGGATTGAGCGTCCCTCTCACGTGAGCTCCTCACGCAGCCGGCCGGGCAGCAGGCTTGCTTGCACCTGCTTCTTGCCCCTCTTCTTGGGGCTTCACACTAAACTCACCACTTGTACATCCAACAATTTCGACAACTCATCCCATTAAAACGTTCTGCGTTGTCTGTGACAATAATCATCACTGATGAGCATTCACACATGCAGTGGAGAGAAGTCTACAAACCCCTGGACAAATTGGTTCTGTAAAAGCCAAGATTTTCTTGAAACCTAATCAAAAAGCTGACTAGAACAGCTGAACTGTATTTGGGGTTAATCAGTTACTTTATAGAGTGACTACTCCCTTTTATAACAATTTTTTTTTCATTCTCCCAAATTCCTACTTTTTATGCACAATTACAAATTTTTCAGGAAAACACTCCCATTGAAAAGAATGGAGGTATTTTCCAAATTGTACTCATCCTTACATACCGTATTTATCTACATATTGCTGGTGTTAGGCCAAAACCTTGTACTTCCAAAATAGTCACTTTTCAGGAAACCCCAAAAAGCGCGTTTGTTCAATTATTAACATTGCATCATCAAAGCGAGCAAGCCATTTTCAACATTTTAGATTGGTAAATAATTTGCAATAAATAAATGAACAATAACTCAACTCAACTTTATTTATACACTTTAAAATGAACATTGCTGTATACAAAGTGCTGTACATGGAACAGAAATCGATAAATAATGCAGTAAGGAATGAGATAAGTAAAACAAGAGCAAAACAAACATTATAAGTGACTATACAAGTAAATAAAGTTTACATCAATAAATTAATAATAAGAAGTAGGCGAGTGAATAAATGAATACATAAATAAATAAATAAAAATAAATTAAATATACAAAAAAAACAAAAAAAAAACACCGACGCATGAACTAATCAATATTATAGATTTTTTTTTTTTAAATGAATTAATTAATTTAAAAAAAGACATTTACCAAATTGTGACTTACTAGGTTTCGGGCTGATGCTGGAGATATGCAATTATTGTTCAATAAATTCTAACTTGAAAATGTTCCGCAGCAGTTCCCACATTTTTCCAACACATAATTTCCAAATTAATGCAGAAATTTCAATTTAAAAAAAAAAATCCAATCCTGCCACATTTTTCCACCAAAACTGCATGAAAAAAAATGCCCAAATTAATAAACATTTTAACATATTTCAGTTCTCAGGTTATCCCATAAGTTAGCATACCTTCTGCTAAGGGAAATATATTATTTAGCATTTCTCATTTTATGAATACAATAATATAATGCAGCATTTGTTAAATTAACAATTCTTACATTCTACATTTCCTACCTTTCACTTCCTTCTACATCATTTCACTTGCGCGCCAATCATTTAATCAGCTGTCGCACGCAACTTGCATAGAAATTGCATTCGCTTGTGTATGTACATGCACAATAATAACATCTTGGCGGTCACACGGTGTGCATGTGATGAAGGTTTTAGGTTGGGGGGGGTGAAGTCGTTGCTTGATAAGATCTGTCAGTTTGAAGGGGGGGGGTCATGGAGGGGATTTGCATTTTGAGTATGAAGAGCTGCAGGTGTCAGACAGTTCGAAAACACCCCACCACCCTCATCAACATTCACTCAAAGCGCCGCATGATGTAGAAGAGAAAGTCTGTGTGTTTACTCGGCAGGATTACTGCTTGCATTCGGTTGTCGTTAATGTGTATTTAATGACTGTTAAGCACACATTACAATGCGTTTTTAGCATCTAGAATAGCATCAAATCCTTTTTGAAATTGTATGTATTTCTAGTTTTTCAAATGATATACTCACATTTAATTGCGGTGAGAATTATGTGTGTTCTACTGCTTTCGTATTTTTGTTCATATGGAATAAATTAATGTGTATGATGAAGCAACATTATCCTTAAACTGTGACTATTTTCTCACGCACATCTTGACATAGATGTGAACCTCATCAAGGGTTACTATAGTTTTGAAATTTTCACATCAGTTAGTTTTGAATTCATTTTGAGTTTTCTTTTTTACATTTAGTGAGTTTTAACACATTCACTGCCAGTCCAGCAGAAAAAAATTTGACATTGACGTCTTTTTCCGTCAATGGCAGTGAATGAGTTAATTAGTTTGTAGGGTGGTTCTGTTAGCTTTTTATTAGTTTTAGTTATTTAATGAAAGCTACGTTTTAGTTAATTTCAGTATCAGTTTAAAACAAATGTGTATTACTTGTGTGCAATATTTAAAAAAAAATACCACGGGTGTGATCTCATCTGAAGGTGCTTTTCTATTGGCTGCTGCTAGATGACGTCACTTCTGTGTGAGTGTGACACACTTTCAAATGTCCGTATTCCGGCGGTTAATATCAAAATAACTCTACCGTATTTAAAATCATCCTCAAAGGCTCATGCATTAATTTACATAGCAAAGACTAAAGCAAAGGACAGTTTTGCGATAATTATAGTTCGTTTTAGTTAGTTTTGTAAACCTAAAATGTAGTTCAAATTTTCATTTTTTAAAAAGCATTTTCGTTTTTATTTTATTTCGCTAACAAAATTGTTTTTTGAATTTTAGTTGTAGTTTTTTGTTAGTTTTAGTTAACTAAAATAACTTTGACCTCACCCTACCTTTGCTCGTGAATGACTGAACACTTCATTATACCTAATCATGGCACACTTGTTCTCAATTAGCCTGTTCACTTGTTGTTATTTTCCAAACAGGTGTTTGATGAGCATTCCTCAACTTTGTCAGTCTTTTTTGCCACCCGTACCAACTTCTTTTGCAACGTGTTGCTGCTATAACATTCTAAACTAGAAAAAGTGCAATTTTTGGAGAGATTGCGTGGGAATGCTAAATGCTAATCGCTGAATGCTAAGATTTGAATGCATGTGGAATGCTTATAAAGTAAATTGAGAGATAAATTATAACCTCCTGGTTACTGGACAATGCACTTTACCCAACTGTGCCACCAAGCAATATCAGACACCCGGTAATGATGATGCGTTATATGTATGGAAGTGGGCGTGAAAATTATACTTATAAAAAGTTCAATGTCTGTCCCATTGAAAATGAATGGGGGAAAGTTGATATTAAATTTTAAATTGTGCAAATACTGTAAGTAATGTGGAACCAGACAATATATATCCCGTGAGATGTGAATTTTTGAAGCTAGTTGAGATTAAGTGGAGAATAAAAATCACAGTAACATATGTGGGAATGCTTCAGCATTCCCACAATGAAAGATTATTTGCTAAGAACAAAGAAGTTTATCACTTTGAACATGAAGTATATTCTGTTTGTGATGTACTAATTAAATATAGGTTGACCATGATTTGCAAATCATTGGATTCTGTTTCCCATATTTTGACCACTCTTGTCTTGTTTATTCGAATAACTCAGCAATGCTCAATCCGTCGGCTCTTTGAAGACGGGCCTGTGGCCTCAAATCCAAGGTGCATGCGGGGAGGCCGACTGGAGATGAAGCTCAGGAGAAAGGAGATTATTTGATTATTTTTCTTCTCTTGGCCTCTTTCCATGTAACTCCAAACGTGAGTACCTTTTGATACAAGTTGAAAACCGCCACCGTATGAGGGCGGTGCCACAGGCAGAGCAGTTAAGGTGCCATACACACGCACAGAAATCTCCATGACCAATCAGGAAGTGCTGGAGACACACAGTCAGTGGGGGACAGATTTATGGACATAGAGAGGGAGAGTGAAAGATGGAGTTTGTGAAATGAAAAGAATACAGGTCCAAGGGAATTTGTTAGGATTTGTTTTTAGTTTTTGGAAATTCTAACTATAATACATGAGATCTTGAGTTGAGGAGTTTGATTTGGTTGAGGGTGTGGGAAAAAAAAAAAAAAGACATGATCCTCCCCACATCTACAAGAAAGAATACTTACATTATCACATAAAACTAACCCTTTATTACCACTAGAGGCCGCACTCGAGCACCCACAAATCAACTCAATTTTATTTACCGTATATAAAGTTTACACATGAAGCTGGTCAAGAGCCACACTCCTCATCCTCATGCCTTACATACAGTGGTTTTAAAAAGTCTACACACCCCTGTTCAAATGAAAGGTCATTGTGATATTAAACAATAAATAAATAAATAAATAAATAAGACCGCAATAAATTACTTCAAAACTTTTTTTCACCAACGCCATTGGAAAAAAAATGTAAGGAGGAAATAAAATTTTAAAAACTAGATAACGTGGTTGCAAAAGTGTGCACACCCCCTTATAACTGGGATGAGAGAATAATGGGCACAACAGCCATATTAATAACTAATAAGGGACTCTTTAGTCATAAGTTATGACATCAATCACTTACCTTCAACACTCCTTACACATGTCTTTTGTTTTCATAACTTTGTTTTCCTATTACGCATTCTTTTCATGTGATCAGTTTACTAGTCAATCTGTAAGAAGCACTTGCCAATCAAGCCAAGGTGCAAGATGCAACTACGATATTCCAAAAGTTGAGCTTTTCCATAGATTCTATCACCTTGGGGGGAAAAAAAGATCCAATCTTCCAGTTCTTTCTGTGGTACAATTTGTCGGTTTATCAGGGTTTAAATGTCTCTTTGCACAGAAGCGCTGTGTAAATGCTAAATGGACTGAACCTATAGTGCGCTTTCTACAGAAGCATGCACATTAACAGCACCAAATTGGATAAATGAGACAAAGTCAACGCTGTTCACAGTCCACCTTCAGGATAACAAGATCAGTCCCAACAGGATAGAAAGGCCAAATCAGTGTGTGCTGGTGCAGCTTGTAAATACACTCACTGGACAATTTATTAGGTACACTTGCACAACAAAATGAGATGCTATAAATGAGCTCAGTGGGAAAAAATAAAAAAAAAAAAAAAATTTGATTGACACTGTCAAGAAAAAAAAAAAAAAAAGTTTACTTTGCAACTTTGTGATAATGATAAACAAAACAGTGCAGTACTATGAGAACTTTGAGGCTTTCTTGACTGTCAATAACAGTAATTTTTGAATGATTACATTTTCAAAATGGAACTTAGCTTGTAATAAAAATAATTGTTAAAATCAACATTTATCGTCTCTTCAATAAAAATAAAAAAAAACTTCAAAAGTAGGGCCAAAACTGCTCTCATTGAATGAGAGAGATTATTAGTACCATCAACTGTATAGGAGAAGGCTAATAAAATAACACAATAATAACTGCATTAATATTTAAAACAGTTAAAAACAAATATATTGGTTCGGAAACATTACTCAAGTAATAAATCATTTTAAAAAAAATATGTCGTTAAACTTTTGTAATTTTGAAAATTTAACTCTGTAAAAAGGAATAAATAAATGAACAAAAATACATAAACACATAATTTGCATTTGTTATTTTTAAAGTTACTGAAGCCATTCAACAGAATAAATGAATGCATCACTTTTTCACAAGTCAATAAAAAAAATCAATAAATAAGAATTTCCTCATAAAAAGTTGCATTAGTAATTCTGAAAATAAACAATAAATAGAAAAACAAATGTACTACTTTTCATCATGTGCATGAATAAAGAAAAGCTGGAAAATAAAATCAAGTGAGTGCTATTATTTATTTTTGTAAAAGTACACAGACTGTACATTGCTTGAGTTTGTAAAATGTAATCAGTGTAATGTGTGCATTCCAGATAATAATAATAAAAAAAAAAAATCTTATTCTGAAAGTCTTGTGCCAAGTGACCATTTGCATGTGGTTAGCAACAATTAGCGGCTGCATTAGCGGCTATGAAAGTTTGAGCCCCGCCCTCCCCCTCCCGAACAAAACCTCACTTGTTCCCTGATGATGTTTCCATCCTCTTTCACCTTGCGCACTCACGTCTATTTTCTTTTTATTCAAGCATCAAGAAGAATCCTGCCGAGTAATCCGGTGAAGTGCTCGCATATTTGCAGCCTCCTCAAGGTGATGGGCGTGATTGCGGCTTGAGTGTGTTCGGACATTGGAGGCATTCTTCAACAGGCCTCTCCAAGGGATCGGACCACTCAAGATGTGTGGTGGACCCTCAAGGACGAGGTGAAGTAATCTCATGTGGAGGGAGTTCGTAATGGGGTCACACTTGTTGAGCGTAAAAGCGACGCTGGCTTCTTTTGTGCTAGTCCGCTGCTTTGTAAATGTTCTATTTTTGTGACATCAAACAAGCATTTTGGATCCCACTCCCATTGAACTTTAAAACTCAACATAAACAAAAACAGGGGGAAAAAAAGATAATGTGAGACAACGGGTGCCGAATCGTAAACTTGATAGTGCCTTATTCTTTGTTTTCTTTGTTTGCATTTGTCACTTCCTGTTTCTGATTTGTTTGCTAACACGCAGCCAATCACAGTATCAATTGTCATTGACAGCTGACGCCATTTTGCGTGTTAAATCAAGCAAACATTTCTCGCCAGTCGATGGCCGATTCGGTCAAGTCACATCTAAGAACATTTTTTTCACATAAAACAGAACTAATGAACTTTATCAAATAGCAACGCTAAAGAATATGTCAACATAAAAGATAAACATAATACAAGTCAAACATTTGTTGCTTTAACTATTTTTTGACTTCCACATAGTTGCTATTCGTTAGCCTGTCTATGGCATTTCGGATTGTTTGTTAGCTTTAAGCTAAGTAGACTTAAACGTGCATTGCTTGACAGCAACTGATAATTGGGAGTGGAAACAAACAGTTTGAAGCCTCTTTTTTTTGTGTGAAGAATTGTTCGCTATCTGCCAAACTGCTTCTTGCATCACAAATGTTTACTCTCAAGTCAAAGCAAAAAAAATCATCCGAATGATGACTTGCATCTCAAAAAAATTGTAAGATCTCATAGCAACACCGCATAGCTTTTGAAAATATGCTGTCCATTATAATGATGTCAATGTATTTATTTTTCTAATTAACCTGCCACTAAAATATGATGAGAAAATATATTAGCTTTTAGGGATGTAACGATAATGGCGATATCGTGATATTAAAACTGCCACAATATCGTCGTCATCATGTTCACGATATTTAAATGCAACACATCTGTTAAAAAAGTTCTAGCACCCTCTGGTGGCTAGTTTTTTTTTTTAGTGCAATTTCATTTTCATTAGGGATATTTTGGCCCTTCTGTGTTGAAAATGTACACTAATTGTTACATGAAGGGGGAACGTAATATGCATGTGAAGCAAGTCAATATGTGGAGGAACTCAATGTGTGCATGCGTGAACAACATAACATAATAATAATAACATAAAAATGTTATGTACAAAAGCACAATATTGTGTGTTTTTTGTTTTTTTTAGTATGAACTCTTTTAAAAAAAAAAAAATATTGTGACCTTTTTGAATATCGCCAACCTCCCCACAATATCGTGAGCTTCATATCACGATAATATTGTATTGTTTGGATATCGTTACATTCCTATTAGCTATGTGACTTGAAAAAAAAAATAATAATAATTTGCAACTGTTTTCTGATTCTGCAACATCTTAATATTCTCACTGAATCTAACTGTCACAAGGTTGTGCTGCTATTCTGTGCCATGTGAATAATGAATGTCATGTCATGTATGTCAAAGCACAAGATGTCTTCATACATGTCCAAGTGTTTATTAAAATATGCCGTGAAAACCTTAAAAAGTCCATTTGCGCCAAATAAGCCTGATAAATCAATTTGCGTCCCAGGACAATGCATCGCTGACCCTTTGAGTGAGGGATCAGCCGCCGTTTGTGCGTCCATCTTGTCTTGATGGCCGGAGAGAAGACCCGATTGACCCCGTGACCCCGTGTGTGTGTTTATGTCCGCGTTCCCGTCGGCGGCTTAATGAGCAGCGGCTGCTGGGGACACGCCGGGCCTGGACTAAAGCGACACGGCCTCCGCGCTGACCCTGCGGCCTCGCTTCGGATGTTGCCGAGTCCGTCCTCATTTGGACAGATGCTGTTCATTGCTTTCACCAAAATGTCTTCCACAAAGAATCCCATGAAAAGTGTACACACCCCTGTTCAAAGGCCAGCTTTTTGGAATATAAACAAATAATAGCAAGATAAATAATTTCCCAAAATTTTCCACTACTACTAAGATCTAGATAACATGGTTGCATAAGTGTGCACACCCCTAGTAACGGAGACAAGACTACGCTCACATTCAAAATAAGTGGGTGTCACCGCAAACCTGGCACAATGCAAAGCACTTCTGATAAATGCCAAATAAAATTCAGATGTTCTATTAGTGTTTTTTTGCTTTCTTACCAAAACTTGAAAGTTTTGTGCTAATTCTAACATTGACCCTTGAAGTTATGGTGTTTCTTTTGGTTTTGACCAGTGTTGTGTTGCACCAAAGATGCCCTTTTGGAATGAATGTTATCCAGTTGACACACTACTCTAATGAGTATAAGCACCAGAGAAAGTAGATAGATGCAGATTAATACCCATTGATGCTTTATTACACAGTAATAACCAACAAAAAAATGTTACAGTTTAATACATTGATCACAAATATGATCAATTGCAACACCATAGGTAAATGGTTATTGTTTATGTGCACACATTTGAGTGTAATGTGTCTGCATATAACTCTATTCCTGTGTTATAACACATTTATTAACAGGGATTAAAATTATGACTTGTAAATAGTATTTTTTTCACTAAAGTGCTACTAGTAAGTAGTTACTAATAGTCTGTAAAGGGTGAGGGCTTTTTTCATTTTATGTTGAGAAGCAAATCAAAGATGATTAAAGTTTACAAAATGTAACTAATAATGGATTAATAAAAGACAACAACGAATTTTTTAAAATTACATTCAAATTATTTCTTGTATATTCCCATTTTATTATTATTGCTTTAAATAATCATATTGACAATAAAAATGAGATATTTGTATTTTTTTTAAACATCATTATACAAAGTAAATAAAACTGTAAGTTACCGAAAAGTTACAAAAGTATATGAATACTGTGCATTGTTTTTAAATGACTATTTTAAGTGAGTCACTCAAATAATTACACTTAAAATGGATACATAGTAGTATGCAATTTATTTTTTATTTTTTTATTTTTTTTTGCTGAACTCAAATGCGACACTTCCCCAATATAATATTTTGCCTTTTCTCGGGCAGCTATCCAGCAGTAACTAAAACAGAAACAGCTCTCACTACGGCACAGTAGACTACCAAAAGTAAACATTATTATCATCTCACATATGTCACTAGGACATAAAGTCTAAAAGTCCTTCGGTGCATCATAACTGTTTTAATACATACACGTGTCACGTTTGTATTAATTACAATACGGCCTCCCCGCATGAAGACGGCATCAAGTGAGGTCGCCGCACAGCAGATAGCGCACATCCCCTTCTTCCCTCCCTCCTGCGCCAGCGTGGACGTTGGTGAACGTGAAGAGGGGTAATGAATTTTAAACCGCAAGAGTAACAGCTCTCAGACATGCGGTTTCAGTGTGCGAGCGCGGGGGGCGAGCGGGTGGGCGTGTGTGCGTTTGGGATTTGTGTCAATGTATCCGTGAATGCGGGTGCGCGCATGTGTGTGTGCACGGAGGATAAAGACCTTGCAAACGGGCCTGGCTTAGCTGACAGGTGACAAGGGTGCGAGTGAAAGGGGATTTTGTAATACCAACAGTGGGCAAGCGAGGAAAGGGACGTGTGAAAGGGGAGAAAAAGACGACTTTTCTCGAGCCGAGAAAGGAGGCCCGCAGGCTTTTGCGCGGCCCTAATCAAACCGCTCCACCGTCTAGCGCGCTCATTTTTATTCAAAACGTCCAAATGCTAAAATGACGCCAATGGGATTGATCCCTGTGTCAGCGCCTGTGTGGTATTTCCTTTCTCCGCGTTTTCCGCACCGTCCTCAACTTTGACATATCAGTCAAATCGCGCCTACAATACGCCATACAAGCCACACACCGACCAATGGTTAGAAAGTGACACGTAAATGTGGTTTGCCAGCGTGTTCGCCATTAACTCATTTACTCCCAATAACGTATAAATACGTTTTTTTTAATGGTCTAAGTGCCCTGGCTGAGGCACCAAACTTGACCAGGATTTATCTCAGTCTCATTGGGTAACTTCGCCTGCTTTGGACACAGGTCCACTCTAAAATAGTTAACTAAATACAATTAACTCAGCATGGGTCAAAAAGGGAATGATCCAACTTTTGGGGTTATTCATTTCACCCAATTTTTGGGATGAAATAAATAATGCCAAAAGTTGTTTTAGTTCCTTTTTGACTCAATTTGAGTTGTTTTTTTACCCTTTTTTTTTTTTTTACCACAGCTATATTGATAACCTGATAACCTATTTTTTAATTGGTTTAACTTATGAGTATTGGTAGTTTTAGCACCTTTTGGATTGCAATCTTGACCTAATGTGGTAAGTCAAATTCTCAACACAGTGTGCTGGGTATAAATAAACCAGCGTTGGTTCGGTCCACTCTAAAAACAGTCGGGTAAAAAATAACCCAAATTGGGTCCAAAGGTGTCCAACCTAACCTTTTGGGTTATCAATTTAACCCAAAAAAAAGTTGGGTCAAATGAATAACCCCCAAAACAGCCCAAAAAATTGCTTTGTACAAAACAACCCAGAAAAATGGATTGTATTCTACAACGACCACCAAAACTAGGTTGTTTTATGGGTTTATTCATTTGACCCCCATTTTTAGGTCAACTTTTTGGGTTAAATGAATAACCCAAAAAGTTAACTATTTCTCCAATCTTTTGGGTCATTTAACCCAACTTTGTCCCACAAAACAACAAAAATGTTTTTCCACCTAAACAGCCTCCATAATCTGCTGCATTGTGGGTTTTTCATTTGACTTTCATTTGACCCAACTTAAATGAATGATCAAAAAAGTTGGGTCAGTCCCTTTTTGACCCAATTTGGGTTACGTTTTACCCAGCAGTTTTACGAGTGTATTTTTGTTTAATACAGACTAGAACAATAAAAGAACTCAGTAAGTGAGTTAACCAGGGTTAAATGGCCCAGATGTGCCTTAGTTGGTCCAACAGAGAACATTTACCCAGTCAAACTGTGATCCTCCCCTTGCCCCCACCCGCCACCCGCTTCGTGCAGCGTTGTCGCCCAGTGCCGGTGAAAAGGCAAGTATAGCGAGTGCAGATTAATGATGGAATGACCAATGACTGTTTGTGTGGTCCTGCTATGGAAGATGGGGACCGACCGGGAGAGGAGGGATCCATCTTAGCGTGTCAGTGTGTGGGAACCACATAAGGGAGAAATCCCCGGCTGATCCCGACCAAGACACTTTGTTTTTCCTCCCTTGCAAACCCCCTTCTCTCCTTCTTTACTATGTATCCATTTTTTTGGGGGGTGTTTTCATTTTATTCATAGGGTGGAGGCAGCGTATATGTGTGGATGTAGTAGGTGCGAACCCGCCCGCCAACAATAGCGGCAGTGTTGTTTGGCGACTTGCAATCCAGGACTTTCGGACATTCTTCCCATGTCAGTATAATCACTACTGGGAGGTAGCTCCATTAGGGATTACCATATCATTAATAGCAGCCATGACTTTTGTTCAAAGGCCACTTGTGTAATGTCGCCTTGCGGACGACGCCTAATCCGCTGAGCCGCAGCTGTAGGCAAGCGCAAGGCCCCGTCGCTCGGGTTCCACACGGGAGACGCGGCGTCATCTCCATGTCCATGCCAGCCGCTCAAAGACACACACAAACAAGCGTCAAATACAAAGTTCCTCCCATAGAGGAAAGAGAAACATCCATTCGACACTTCCCAACTGATCCCTTATTCTCCTTAAAGCCAACCATCACCCCCACTGCCCCTCTCCTCGACCCCCCTCCCATCTCTCTTCTCGGATGGTGGGCCAGATTAGGTCGATGAACAATAACAGTTTTCAGTGTAAAAATGTGCATCTTGTTAGTGCTTTTTTTACTTGTCGCTGCGATGTGGAGATGGTGAGAGAAAAGGAGTTTGCGGCCATTCACAAAGTTATCTGTGGGTGTCTTCTCCACACAAACGGGGGGCTTGTTGTGCGGCTATAATCCCAACAAGGGTCCTTCCCCCCCGCCGCAACTGGATTTTAAAATGCGGAATCTCCAATTTAGAACATCCTCGGAAAAGGTGCTTTGGGAATTGGGACTGATGCATTGAGTTAGTTAGTTAGTTAGTTAGTTAGTTAGTTTTACAACAATGTTTGTTCAAACTTTTGCGCTGAAGGGCCACATTTGATTTGTGTAAAGGGCAGATGGACAAGGTCACCACTAGGGCTGGGTCTAAAATATCGATATATCGATATCGAATCGGTATTCCTTTACAGAGCCCAATATCGATTCATTCATAAAACCATGAATCGATCCTTTTTTCCCTGTAAATGAAAGTGCTAAATAGGGCCTGACCGATTAATCGTCCGCCGATTATAATTGGCCGATTATCGGCCTTCAAACATCGGCGAAAAATATGAGCTAAATGGCCAATTATTTCCCCCTAAAGACGTTTATCGAAGAAACTGAAGTTTTCAACGCTGTGAAAGTACCCTGAATGTACCATTTTGCTAGCGTAGCATTAGCAGCTAGCAAGTCTGTAGCATATGTTATTCTGTCGTCCCGAAGCGTCCTTTAAGCTGTTGAATGACACCGCAGTTGGAGTTAACTGTCAAACTAAATACACAACATTAAGAATGACATCCACTGTATATTTAAATACAAAACACGCTTCGTTTTCAAAACATCGCTAGCCTAGCACTAACAGGAAGTTAGCAAATGCTAACTGGACGTTAGCATCAACTGAGAGTTTTTTTTCCTTCAAATAAATCGAATTGGGCCCTTCTGAACTGAATTGAATCGATTTTGGAAATCTCAATCACCACTGAATCAAACCGAGTGGAATCTTTCCTCTTGAAAATGTGTCTGTCTTTAATCATATTGTACCTACTCTAAATCAGTTTGGACATAACATACACATGTAAATAGAATGTATAGTATGTTTGTATTGTACCCACATATTTAAAGTAAGTATTATTGTGAATAACGGGCTGTGTGCCCTTTGAAAGGATTCAACAGTGTTTGGCACAGTAAGAAGAAGGCGTTGCCAAGTTAAGCGCGCAGCATGTACGCGCCCCTCTACAAGCTCTTGTTTGTTTTGCTAATAGCTAGCAATGCTAGTGTAACAAAAACAACAACACTCCTTTTATGGAGTTGCTGGCTGTGTGCGGATGGCAGCAGCTGATCTCCTAACAAAGCTTACTAAACATTCTCACACATCAAATGAGTACAATTTAGTTACCCCCCCCCCCCCCCCACCCCCCCAAAAAAAAACAAAAAAAAACAAAAATGAAGGCAATGTAATTAGTATGAAAAAAAATATGTTGATATTTGTTTTTTTCACTGCACTTCAGATGTGAAGTGAAAAAGAAATCATTTTGTGGTAGTTTAAGTGTAAAAAAAAAAAAAAAAGTTTGACATTTTCACATAGGGGTGTACTTACTTTTGTTGCCTGTGGTGTAAACATTCATGGCTGTGTGTTAAGGTTGTTTGAGGTGACAGTAAATTTAACACTGTTAAACAAGTTGTGCAGTGACGACTTCATATTGTAGCAAAAAAAAATGGCTAATTGAGCCCACGTTGGGCATTTTCACTTAGCGGTTTTCTCACTTTTGTTGCAAGAGGTTTAGACATAGTGGTTGTGTGTGTGGTGCAGACATGTATGTTTACACTGTTGCAGAAGCTGCACATTTATTACTTTACATTGCAGAAAAGAAAATGGCTACTTTAGCCTATGTACTTCGGACATTTTCACTTTGGGGTGTACTCACGTTTGTTGCGTTTGTTTTAGACACAATTGCTGCGTATGAAGTTATCTTAAAAAAGTGGAAGTGAATGTTACGCTGTAAACGAGGTGTACAATGACTACTTTATTGAGGTAAAGAAAATGGCTAATTTGGGCCGAATTTGGACAGTTTCACATAGAGGTGTACTCACTTTTTTTTTTTTGTTGCCAGTGGTTTACATCAATGTCTGTGTGTAATTATTTGGGGCCCACGACCAAAGTGAGTTTGGTCGCCTTGCTCTCTATTACTTGAGTGATGTGCGTGACTTTCACAAGGTCGCCCTGCGTGTGTGTTGCAACATGTTGTCCGACACGGGCTCCCTGCTGAGGGGGCCGCAGGAGAGGTCAGTGGGGGGCTTTGACCGCTTCCCCACCAAAATACACTATTCTTTATTTTAAAAATTGCAAATGGTGTTTATGTGCTGCTCAATGTGAGCATACGCTGCCATCTTTTTCGCGTCCATCCATTGATGGAGCGAAATCCGCCCCCTCAATAAAAGCGTCACACTAGCAGCCACTCACACAGAAACATTTATAAGCTGCATCTTTCATTCAGTCACTTGACTGCCAATCTTACTTGTCTCCCCTCCGGACCGGTTACTCACAGGGTGACCTCATGGGGGCGACCCCGCCAAGCCCCCCGGGCGCGGGTAAATACGCGGGAGCAGCCGTCAACGGGCCACACAAAAGACTTTTGGCCCCTCGCGAGTCCAGCCAAGCGCACGGGGAGCCCATTAGGACCCCCGGGGTTTTATTTTCCCTTTGGCCCGCTCGGCCGTTGCGTCAAGTATGTCAGGTGCTTGACCACAATCACACAAAATAGGACACACGGACATTCAGTGCAGCAAAGACTTTCAAGTTGCTTTCTCCTGATTGACGTTGTCACACTTCATAAGTTCTTCTCGCCACTGAAGCGTGATGTTTTTTTTTTAAATGGAGTCGACGTGAACAGGGCTTCCTAAACCTTACATCATAATCAAGCAAACAAATGATACACAAAAAATATTACGTAATTACGTTAAAAAAAGACCCACAAATATATATAAGTATAATATAAAATTAAGAAATAAAAACACACAAATAAAAATAACAACAAAACATTAATTACAAATATTTTTAAAACATGACAATTAAATTTTGAAATGAGAAAATAAATTCAAAAATGAAAAACATTAAGTAATAAAAAATCAACACAAAACATGATTAAAATAAAAAAAAATATATAAACATATAAAATATGTGTTTAAAAGAAAAAAAAAATCAAATGGCTGCTGTTCCAAAATGTCTAAATATAGTGAAACTTTGATGTGGTTTTTCAAATAAATTAAAAACAATTTTGTCAGACGTTTAACATTTAAACAAAACACTTTGTTTTGACTTTTCTATTTTTAAACGAGGGTGAGGGGGTGTGCCAGCTCTGCGGGGATGTCACGGGGAGTGCGCGCCTTAAAACATTTGGCAAAGGCTGCTTGCAATGACGACTCCTTGTTCCCATACAAACAAGAAAAAGGAATAAACGCGAGGGCGTGACAGAGACGTGAGTCCACAGTGGGACATTTCGTACAGTATTCAACATGTTTTCATTGGCAGGAGACGATTTCTTTGACCCCCCTCCTGTAAGACAGAGCCACTTGTATGCCTCCATTCACTTCTGCCTCCGATATGTTGCTCCTAAATAGAGGTAGTGTTGAAATGGGGGCCAACTGTGTGGATTTGCATAATCTGATAGCGCGGCGGTGGGATTGCCAAGCGCTTGCCAAGTATAGAATAGGTGACGACGAACTCAGCGTGGCCTCCTGACATATTACATTTTTATAAGTCATTTAAATCGTCCGCTTGGTTCAGTTATAATAACACAAATGTGTTTCATGCACATAAAGTTGCACGTCAGCATACAGTGAGGTGACTGGTGGGTTGCTGTTGTTGCCAACAGGGCCTCATTCATTCATTCATTCATTCATTCATTCATTCACGTCTGCACCGCTCTTACAGTGAGCACGGTGCCAAGCCAAGCAAAGCTTCTCGTCTGATGGGAAAACTGTTGCTCATGTGCCTGCCAAGTTTTGGCATTATTAGCCCAGTAGAAGGAGAAGGGGGGAGGGGGAGTTGGCATCGAGGAGGTGTTGGGCGGGGGAGGTGTGATAGATAGGGCTATCTAGTGTGGGAATGATCTCTATGCTCTATCCAATCCCCCACCCCCTCCCCTTTTGCTCCCCCGTGTTAAGCCTCGGATCAGATTTTGAGGTGCGTTAAGGCGGCGGTGCTGATGCGGCACTTCTTTTAAACGTTGGACTTCTCACAGCTTGCGCACGTCCAAACAAAAACATCATTGTGCTCATAACCAGGCGGGAATGGTCATGAAGTTCTACATTAGATAGTTCTATTAATTTGATAGCTATGGAAGCGTAGAGCCGCCAATGTGGAGTAAACATTTTTGGCTGGCGAGTATGTTCGAACATACTCGCAAAAATGTTCGAACATACTCGCCAATACGTTCGAACATACTCGCAAATATGTTCGAACATACTCGCAAATACTTTCGAACACACTCGCAAATACGTTCGAACATACTCCAAATACGTTCGAACATACTCGCAAAAACGTTCAAACATACTCGCAAATACGTTCGAACATACTCACAAATATGTTCGAACATACTCGCAAATACTTTCGAACACACTCGCAAATACGTTCGAACATACTCCAAATACGTTCGAACATACTCGCAAAAACTTTCAAACATACTCGCAAATACGTTCGAACATACTCGCAAATATGTTCGAACATACTCGCAAATACTTTCGAACACACTCGCAAATACGTTCGAACATACTCCAAATACGTTCGAACATACTTGCAAATATGTTCGAACATACTCGCAAAAATGTTCGAACATACTCGCAAATATGTTCGAACATACTCGCAAATACTTTCGAACATACTCGCAAATACGTTCGAACGTACTCGCAAATACGTTCGAACATACTTGTAAATACGTTTGAACATACTCGCAAATACGTTCGAACATACTCGCAAATACTTTCGAACATACTCGCAAATACGTTTGAACATACTCCAAATACGTTCGAACATACTCGCAAAAACGTTCAAACATACTTGCAAATACGTTCGAACATACTCGCAAAAATGTTCAAACATACTCGCAAATACGTTCGAACATACTCGCAAATATGTGCAAACGTACTCGCAAATACGTTCGAACATACTCGCAAATACGTTCGAACATACTCCAAATACGTTCGAACATACTCGCAAATATGTACAAACATACTCGCAAATATGTTCGAACATACTCGCAAATACTTTCGAACATACTCGCAAATACGTTCGAACATACTCCAAATACGTTCGAACATACTCGCAAAAACGTTCAAACATACTCGCAAATACGTTCGAACATACTCACAAATATGTTCGAACATACTCGCCAATACGTTCGAACATACTCGCAAATATGTTCGAACATACTCGCAAATACTTTCGAACACACTCGCAAATACGTTCGAACATACTCCAAATACGTTCGAACATACTCGCAAAAACGTTCAAACATACTCGCAAATACGTTCGAACATACTCGCAAATATGTTCGAACATACTCGCAAATACTTTCGAACACACTCGCAAATACGTTCGAACATACTCCAAATACGTTCGAACATACTTGCAAATATGTTCGAACATACTCGCAAAAATGTTCGAACATACTCGCAAATATGTTCGAACATACTCGCAAATACTTTCGAACATACTCGCAAATACGTTCGAACGTACTCGCAAATACGTTCGAACATACTTGCAAATACGTTTGAACATACTCGCAAATACGTTCGAACATACTCGCAAATACTTTCGAACATACTCGCAAATACGTTTGAACATACTCCAAATACGTTCGAACATACTCGCAAAAACGTTCAAACATACTTGCAAATACGTTCGAACATACTCGCAAAAATGTTCAAACATACTCGCAAATACGTTCGAACATACTCGCAAATATGTGCAAACGTACTCGCAAATACGTTCGAACATACTCGCAAATACGTTCGAACATACTCCAAATACGTTCGAACATACTCGCAAATATGTACAAACATACTCGCAAATATGTTCGAACATACTCGCAAATACTTTCGAACATACTCGCAAATACGTTCAAACATACTCGCAAATACGTTCAAACATACTCGCAAATACTTTCGAACACACTCGCAAATACGTTCGAACATACTCCAAATACGTTCGAACATACTCGCAAAAACGTTCAAACATACTCGCAAATACGTTCGAACATACTCGCAAATATGTTCGAACATACTCGCAAATACTTTCGAACACACTCGCAAATACGTTCGAACATACTCCAAATACGTTCGAACATACTTGCAAATATGTTCGAACATACTCGCAAAAATGTTCGAACATACTCGCAAATATGTTCGAACATACTCGCAAATACTTTCGAACATACTCGCAAATACGTTCGAACATACTCGCAAATACGTTCGAACACACTCGCAAATACGTTCGAACATACTCCAAATACGTTCGAACATACTCGCAAATATGTGCAAACATACTCGCAAAAATGTTCGAACATACTCGCAAATACATTCAAACGTACTCGCAAATACGTTCGAACATACTCGCAAATACGTTCAAACATACTCGCAAATACGTTCGAACATACTCGCAAATACGTTCGAACATACTCGCATATACGTTCGAACATACTCACAAATACGTTCAAACATACTCGCAAATACGTTCAAACATACTTGCAAATATGTTCGAACATACAAATACTTTCGAACATACTCACAAATATGTTCGAACGTACATGTAGGCATTCCTACATGTACATGTAGGAAAATTAAGTAGAAAAAAAACATGAAAAACAAACATGACAAACCTAAATCATGCACGGCAGACATAATAAATCGTAAAAGTTACGAATGAACACTGTTTTTTTGTCTACTTAATTTTCTGGTGAATTGGTAATGTGGCCCAAACGCCGAAAAAAATGGGTTTTATTTTCACTCCCGCATGCGCAAATAATACTCTGTGGCATTATGGGAAGGTATGCTAACTTTGTAGCATGTAGCCTACATGTACGTTCGAACATATTTGCGAGTATGTTCGAACGTATTTGCAAGTATGTTCGAAGGTATTTGCGAGTATGTTCAAACGTATTTGCGACTATGTTCGAACATGCTCGCCAGCCAAAAATGTTTACTCCACATTGGCAGCTCTACGCTTCCATCGATAGCTTAGTGGTCTGTTGTAAAAAATAGTGGGTACGTCAACTAGTTTCACCTACTGACCTTTTCACATTTTTCATCAAAGAAAGAGTCTCAAGTAGTATAATAACAAAGACAAACAGCGTCCGACCATCCAGCAATAAATGCAATTTCTTTTTATCCGTGCTCACTTTATTATTATTCATGCGATGTGTGTGTGAGGCTTTTTCGTGTGGATGAACATGGCGAGTCACTTTGTGTTTGCAGTCGCCATTCATCCGCATGGCCACTGTCTTCTTTTCGGGTTTAAGGCGGGGCTCTGCTTAATGCCGCTTAACGCGTTTTATTCAAGCATCCAGGCGAATGATGCAAGTCGATTCATACGCGTCCATCACTCAGCCAGCCACCCTGAAATCATTCTTGTGTACACATCTCAGCATGTGGACACAATAGGCGCTTTTTATGTCTTATATTAATATTGAATGCATCTTGAGATGGAGAGACGTGGATTGTTTCATGTCTTTAAAAAAAAAAAAAAACAGCACAAGAAAAAGTATTTTCTTGTATTTTCTTTGATTTCATGGTGGCGATGACATTTCTTCGCAGTCACTCAAGGATGAAGCATGATTGTTCGCCTTTCAGTCTTCACTCACAATGAGGCGGCTCCCCTTTAGCTGGTTAAGCTCTCCGTTCGGAACATCTAAACGCC